>NC_056739.1:1551053772-1551196272 GCF_019279795.1 Protopterus annectens | reverse complement strand
CAGAAACTTGGTCTTTTACTATTATGTGTATACTGTAGTAAAGAAATCATTCTATGTTGCACAACTTAAAAGCAAGGGTATGTCATCTTAACTCCAAAGATGTCATTGCTCCGTTGTACTTAGCCCCTCATCAGACCAGTCATTGAGTACAGTGCCCCCATTGGTATGTATCTTATCAGGCAGATGCAACAATTGGTGTGTCCTTAAAGGTTCTTCAATAAAATAATACGTGGTTCTGAGAACATATCCTACTTGGATTGTCTGAAAGCCTTATCCTTGTACTTAGTCTCCAACAGACTGCTGAGAGGTGATTTATGCCTGGCCTTCAAAGAAGCCTCTGATCCAGCCCTTATAGGGCTGTTGCACATACGTAAAAGAGAGAGCATCAGAAACCCTCAATCTAAGGATCTAAACCTCATCTACAACATAAGTAAAACATGTTGGAGAGAAAGGTATGTGTCTGAGGGACTTACTTTTCCCTGGAACAGGCTCCCCTTCCATATGAAGCAGAGTTCCTACCCGCACTTATTCAAAGATAGGATCATTGGAGAAATAATCATAAATTTACCTCGGGTCTGTCACCTATGTCCATATTAGAAAGAGGAAGCTTGTAAATGATTGAGTACTCCTACCCAGGTTATACCCCCAATAAAATGAATTGTATCATAATCTGTCAAATACAGTTGGGAAGCATGGCTAGGCTCTTTATGATTGGTAGACTTGTAATCACCTATAAGCCCATTGTTTCTTTCTGTTTTGGACACCTTGGCAGCTTTGTAGATTTCTGGTTTTCTTCATTCTGATGTTGTAATCCCATTAACATTGAGAAAGTGGAGATGGCCACACTGTGTGTGTGTGTGTATGTATGTGTATGTGTATGTATATGTATATGTATATATATATATATATATATATATATATATATGGGTTCCCTTCAGAAGGTTGAACGTTTAAAAGCTTCATATGTCCGAGACCATATGATTGAACTTTTAAAAGTTCGAACGGTCTGAATGGGGATCTCCATAGAGCACAGAACGGGAAGATTTCCCTTTACTGCAATGTAGTGCGATCTCAGCGTTGGTATATTTAAATAGCAAGAGGTGTGGGTGGGCAGCCTCCCACGTGGGGGTGCAAGGAGGGGGTTGCCCCCCTGCTACCACTGTTTAGTCCCCTCCCCACACACATTTTTAAAAATTCAAATGTTCAATCATATGATCTTGGCCATATGAAAGTCGAACATTTGGGTGTTCGATTATGTGAAGTAGACCCATATATATATATATATATATATATATATATATATATATATATATATATATATATATATATATAATGGTTCCTTTTTATAATCTCGAAACACTGAAAGCTCGAATTTCAGTATTTCGAAACTATAAAGTCGAACAGCCCACAATCCCGAAACCCACAAACACGAAAAACAAAATCCCGAACATTCACAAACCATACACCACACAGCACGCACACACTGTTCAACCCACAACACACAAACTCACAATCCTATACTACATCTATATATGTGTTTGTGTATATAATACACATATACAAATACATACATAAACACACACACATATATATTTATTTCAGTTTTTGCTTTTGTTTACTGAGAAAATTGGACTGGGCTTAAAAATCCCTTTTTCTGCAGAGGTCTAGTAGAAAAACTCTAAAATATTAGTTCATAGGTGTATACTATGCTAATGGCCATGGGGCCTTTACAAGCCTAGCCATAGGCTTACCCTGGCATAGTGCTACCCGACCTTAGTTCCCAGTGCCTCTGTTGAGTAGAGCCACTGGTGTTATCCCTGGGGTGAATTTTCTGTTTCCCATCCACTCATGAAGATTTCTCTTGAAGAGGATCATCGAGGTGCTCTGACATGTATGGGAAGTCTGTTCCATAGCATGGACAGTCTTTGAGTTATGAACCTGTCCGTCCAGCATATTGTGGTGATGAGGTTGAGGGCTCTGGAGCGTGTGGTATCGAGGGATTGGGATTTCTTTAGATGCAGCATTTCTAACAGAGCTGGGTCAGACATGGCTTTGTAACTCAAGCAGAGATCGCCTCGAAGTAGGCGATATGAGATAGAGAATAATTGAAGTTTTTTGAGTCTGTCCATATAGCACAAGTGTTTAAGGCCTAGGATCCTCTTTGTGTGGTACTTTGTGGTCTCTCCAGTTGTTGCAGGTGTCTAGTGAGGTACATGCCAAATGGGGCATTGTACTAGATGATTGGTCTAATGAGGGAAGAGTAGAGGGAGACCATGACCTCTTTCTTCCTGGATGCAAAACCCTTAGTAATGAGATGTGCCACATAGGACTTTCTGACCACAGTGGCAATTGGTGATCAAAAGAGAGGTTGCTGTCAACCTGTGTTCCCAGATCTCTTATAACGTCTTCTGTGTTCAGTGGACTACCATCAGTGTGGTAATTCATGGGAACTGTTTTTTTCGCAAAGGTGATGACACATTTTTTGGCATTGAGCTTAAGGCCATGGTTCTGGCACCAATCGTTGGTCACAGTGAGGCCATTCTGTAGGATGTCTGCATAACCTGGGGAGTTTATAATAGCTCCTAACTTGCAATCGTCTGCGAACTTTGTCAGCCAGAGTCCCTTCTTATTGGCCTGGACTTCAGAGAAGTACATACAAAACAGGAGAGGACCCAAGACCGAACCCTGTGGGACTCCACTTGTGACTAATCGGCAGTCTGACTTGGAGTCAGCTACTTTCACACTGTGGGTTCTGTCTGTGAGCCAGTTTGCAACCCACCTAGTGATATAGGGGTTGATGCCAAGCTTAGTGAGTTTTTCTATGATTCCTGAGTGGGGAATGGTATCAAAAGCCTTGGCCAGATCAAGGTAGGCTGTATGAACTACCTTGTCTTTATCCACAGCTCTGGTGACTGACTCAAAGAAGTTGACCAAGTTGAGCAGGCGTGATCTACCTTTCACAAAACCAAACTGTGTGGGATCCAGAGTTTGGAGATTCCCTATATCCTTGTTTATTAGGTCTATGATGATGCGTTCCATAGCTTTGCATATCAGACTCGTCCGGCTAATGGGGCGATAGGTCCCAGGGTTTGTAGTCGCACCTCCTTTGTGGAGAGGGATAACTGCAGCAGGGACGACGCTTGAGGTGAGGCTGTGATTGAACAGACCACACAGGTGAGGTGCCAGTTAACGCTGTTGTTCATGTAGAACACAACCAGGGAGATTGTCAGGTCCCATAGAAGCTGTATTCTTGGCCTTGGACAGTGCTGTTTTAACCTGTGCAGCAGTAATATTGGGTGCCTGTCAATCTACTGTAGTGTAAGTATACATATATTTAGAATTTGATTATGTACAGTCAATAAGCATTTCATTTAGAAAACTTAATTCAGCATAACAAAGACTGATAATATAGCAAAGAGAATATAATAGCTAAAGCATGTGTCGTATTCACCTCTATTTACAGTAGCAAGGAACTCTCAGTTGGATGACATTTCTTTTTATGCACTCACATTTAATGGCAGTAAAGACCCAGCTTTAGCCAGTTACAGTTCAGTTCATTGTTCAATAGTCAGTTTTGCGGTTTACATTGGAGTTATTTATTTATTTTATTTATTTTATTTTACATTTGTTAACCGGGCTGGTCTAGCTGGATACATATCCGTTTTCAGTAGAGGCCCGAGGAGAAAAGCTCCAATACACAATGGAAGTACATATTTAAATTACAAGATTCAAAGTATTGTTACAAAAAAGAGAATATAGCTTACATATGCAGGAATGAAAATTTACATAGATGTTATATAAGACAAAAGGACAGACAGGAAGTTATACACAAAACATTGATTTCAAGTACTGATACTGGAAAATAGACTGAAATCAGAGATTTTCCTTATTACTAAAAGGAAAGAGAGATTTTAGAGATCTGCAATTAGGGAAATGGGCTAGGGATATGGGACTAGAAGTTATGAGATATGTAGTTAGTCAGGTTCTCGACATGGGCATGTCCATTGTGTGGAGAGATATTCTTTAAGGTTAGATTTGAACTGATTGAGTGAAGTAGTAAGTCTAAGGTTGTTTGGCAGGGAGTTCCACTGCTTGCCAATGGAATTGGCGTAAAGGGCATCCCCACCTGAGTTTTTTGCTTTAATGGTTAGGATCTGGATGCTGTTTGATGATCGGAGACTGTTGAGGTTAGTATATGGAGTCAGAATTTTGCACAGTGAGGAGAAGTAGCTAAGATAAAGTAGGTATAATTCTGTGAAGTTCTCAGAACTACAGTAGGTAAACTACAACAAGATGTAGAAAGAAACAGGATGGGGAAGGAGGGATGGAGTTTAGAGAAGCTGTAAGGTGTGGAAAACGAGGCAGGTTCGAGAAGCCACACAGAATACAAGTTTTACATGAAAACATAATGGGGAGGAATTAAGTGGCAGCAAAAAGGTAAGCAAGGCAGAATGTAAGGATGAGAAATGTGGAGGGGAGGAAATATTGCTTGCATATGAGGTATAGGGTGTCAAGAACCTGTCTGGGGGATATACTAGGGCAAAGCCATAAATTGGTGAAATGTTAGAGTAGAGTTTTGAAAGAGGGCAAGTTGGAATGGGTTCTAATGGTGATTGTCTCCAAGACCTGAAATTCTCTTCCAAAGTTGAAATGCAAGGACTGGCCAGCCAAGTTATGATCTTTGATAATGTATAGTAGAAGTTGGTCTGTGAATCACAGGGTTGCCTGGGTGGCTTCATCTATATTTATGTTTAGTTAAGTGGAGCAGTTTTGAGGCTTGCAAATTATTTTATAAACAGTTGTTAAGTTAAAGAAAAGTAATATGGTAGCCCGAGCCAGTGTAGTTCTTTTAAAGTCTGTTTGTGGTTGGTTTTACTAACATGGTTTACAGCAAACCTTGCTAACTTGTTGTAGTAGTATTTGATTTTTGTAGGAGAGTCTGATGAAGGTTAGTAAGGATAGAGGAGGCATATGAAAGTGAAGAATGGAGAAATGTGGATGTATTTATTTATTTTTTTTGCACCCAATTTTTGGTGGGTTTTCTTGATGGCTTGTTGTATATTGATGTATTGTTAGCAGAGGTGATGGAGAAGTTGTTTTATATGTCAGAGAGTTTTTGGTGTTAATGCTACAAATATACATTTCTTAACACAGCTCAATGGATGAGAATGCCTTTTGGATCTTGTTCTGGAAGGGACTTGAATCATATTTGTGTAGCATCATTATCACATTGAACAAGTGAAGCATCACTAATTGCAGTATATAGATCATAAAACCACTGATAGCAGTGTGTCCTGCAGGATGTCTCGAAATATGGAAATTGGGGATTGAATCAGAACTATAATAGCTTTGTCTGCTTGAAGATAGGCTGTTTTGCAGTCTCTTCCCAACAAGTAGGATGAGGTATATACAAATCTGTGTGTATGTATTTATATATGTATATATACACAAATACATATTGTAACATATAGAATGTGTAAAAGTAATCTTCAGCAAAACAAATGACATCAGTATATGTTTATAGTTCCGTATATGCACTTGCCACGTGCACAAATGTGCGATACACACCTAATGTGTGTGTGTATGTGTATGTGTGTGTGTTTGTGTATATGTATGTATATATATGTTGGTCAAAAAAACACTGTAAAACAAAATCCAAAGCTTAAAAACCACCACGGGTGACAGGACTTGGTTCAAAGGATTTGAAATGTATTCAACTGAAGAAAATCAGGAGCAAAATAGCTGAGAGGTATCCAACAACTTTTATTCTTTATGAAAGATAAATCAGTCAAGCGCTTTCACCTGGTTCCTACCAGGCTTTATCAAGATGAAGAACCCTTACAACACAGAATTGTTAAATACTACTTGAAATCAACAACTAATTAGTTCAAATTCAATTAAGGTTGTTCTAATTACAGATTTAAAGCACCAGTGACATCCCTAGTATCAAATCTAGCAACAAGCTAGTGAAATTCATTGCACAAAAAAATGTTGATAAAAATGCTTAAAACATTTACAAAATTGCATCTGTACGAGCTCTTAAAAGTGTTAAACATGCAGATAGATGAATAAATAAATAGATAAATAAATACAATCACTTATCATATTAAAAGCAGGTAACAAATAATAATTCATGAATTTCATTCATATACATCTCCTGCAGCACCAATCATTACTGTTGTCTGCTGAAATGTAAGGCCCTATTTGATTATAAAAAATTTATACCATTAATAACCTAAACAATGAAATACAGTAGGGTCTTCCCAATCTAAAACAATATATATAAAGATAAAACCTGAAGAATAATGTGTAACCAACTCATAATTTGTCTCTATTTAATTTTAGAACGCTGGCTATACTAATACCTTCGTTTAAACCTGGAATTTTCGTGGCGTTTAACTTGAGTTGCCACATTAATTCCTTATTTTCCAACCTTGTCTCCCAGTCACCCCCTCTGGGATCCTGAGTGACTTGATCCAAAACCAGAAATTTTAAATTAATTTTACTACAGACCAAAGAATGCTTGTAAAAGGCGTTGGTATCCTTTTCCTTCGAAACCTCATATAGATGCTCATATATCCTTTTTCTTAGTGGTCTCTCGGTCTTGCCTATATAAAAACTACCGCATTCAATGCAGGTACCGAGATAAACCACCCCTTTGGATGCACAATTAAAGTAGCCCTGGGTACTAACTCTAAAATTTCTAGATGGAATAAAGAGGTTACTTTGGTCGTGAATGTAGGCGCATTGCTTACATGCACCACATTTAAAGGTACCTACTTTGTTGCAAAGATACAAGTCCATTTTGTGCCTGTAGCCACCTTCCAATAAACCCTTTAAGTTGGTATCTCTCCTTGTAAAACCAGGCTTATCAGGGATGATTTTGTTAATGTCATCCTGCAATTTCAAAAGTGGCCAATATGTGAGAATGGATGCTTCTATATAATGGGAGTCTCTAGTGTAAGTATAAATAAAATTACTACTTTGTAAACATTGGTCGGTGGCAATAGTTGGTAACAAACCCCTACCTTTACCAAGTAGTGGTGGGTATTTTGATTCCCTCTCTTGTAAAACTTCTTTGATCAAGTTTTCCACCAGCTGAATTGGGTAGCCCCTCTCTAAAAAGAGTTTCTTAAGAAAATCAACCTCATTCAAAAAAAGTGCTAAGGTGCTTGTCATTCTAGATGCTCGAATGAGTTGTCCTTTTACAATACCTTTTTTCTGATAAAACGGATGACCGCTATCAAAGTGTAAAAAGGTGTTAGAGAAGGTTCCCTTCCTGTAAATTTGGGACTGGAAAAGATTGTTAACCTGGTCTTCCAAATAATGTAATGATTTCTCATTGACTTCATGTGTGAAAGCTAAAAAATCGGTAGTTGTATTGATGTAAGTGACAAAGTCCAAAAAACTATCCATATCACCGTTCCAAAGTATACAGATATCATCTAGGTATCGCTTGTAATATACGATTCGCTCTACCCAGCTAGATGAAAATATATAATTATTCTCCCATAGGTGTAAAACTATATTAGCGTATGTAGAGGCACAGGCTTTGCCCATCGCTACCCCTTTCTTTTGCCTGAAAATTTCTCCATTAAAATATATAAAATTGTTGTGAAGCACCACCTCCATAAATTCCACCAATAAATTAACCATACCATTACTAAATTCAGATTCTGTTGCTAGGACCTCATTAAACCATTCCAATCCCGTCACATGCGGAATACTCGGAAACAGTTCTATAATGTCAATGGTTGCCATCAACAAATTGGAGTTGTATAGGTTTTGATGAATGTCACTGAGGAATTCCCAAGAGTCTTTACAAATTAACCTCAAAGTTGAAACAAAGTTCTTCAGGGTTTGGTCTATAAACTTACCCAAAGGTTCTGTGATTCCCCCTGCACCTGCTACTATCGGTCTAAATTTCAGTGGGTTCAATCATTTATGTACCTTGGGGATCCAGAAAATGACTGGGATCCTGGGTTTATCAACATACAAATAATTGTATAATTTCTCATTAATAAAACCCTGCATTAAATGGTCACTCAACATATAGTTAATCTTAGAATAAGCTATGTTGAGCTCATTCCTCGAAACTAATTCATAAGTCACTTCATCCTGCAGCATATTGTGAATGTGTGTTTCATAAGCCCAGTGATACATTAACCCCCCCCCCCACACACACACACCCTTGTCGGGTTTCATCACACGTATACCTTCTTCTTTAAATGAGTTGGTTAGTTGCTGCAAGTAAAAATCAAAATTGTTGGGTGGTGAGTTTGAACCTAGAAGATGCTTCTTTCTTAGGTCCGTTTCCACCAGTTCTTCAAAAATTTTTAGACTAGGATGGATAGGTGGGTTAAAGGTACTGCTCCTAATGTTGACATGATTAACAGCAGTTTGCCCTTTAAAAAACAAAGCTAAATTTAATTTTCTAATAAAAAGTTTCAAATCCACCAGTGTTCTAGGTAGATCCATAGATCGTAGGGGCACAAACTGAAAGCCTCTGGTAAATAAATCAAAAAATTCTGGTGAAATTACAATATCTGTAAAATTGTATATTGAAAGACCATCTTTTTTAAAAACCTAACAGTACAATGAAAAAATCCGATCTCACCAATAAGCGATAAAAATCCACCAGTCGTCACAAGAATCCAAGGTTACAGGAATAGTTTAATCCACACAAAACGCCACAAACGACAGTGAAGATACATCCAATAATCACTTACAAGGCACGACACAAAGCATAGTACAAATAACAGGACTGACGAGGCTGGAACAGCATAAATCCTAAAAGTTGAAAAAACGCCAAATGATGGAACCAAACATTAAGCGCTTTCAACCAGTGTATCTGGTCTTCATCAGAACTGTTGGACGCCATCCCTCAACAGTTTAAATAAACTTCTTGGCGCCAAAAAGTTAATTACTAATTAAAGTGATAGTAAAACAAATATATTGAAATAAAAACAAATATGAATACAAGTACAAATACTAATAACAGTTTGCCTAACACTTCACATTCTAACTTTACCTTAAAAGATTATTTATGAATATCAAATAATCTACTTTTTACATACAAAATAATGACTGTTACACTTTTGTGAAAATAACAATCAATATATTCAGCGTAACTGATGCGCAAGTTGGGTATATGTATATTTCCATTCAGTTGTCCATAAAATGAATAATACCACTGCCTAGTAATCGAAGATTACTCTTGAAAGAAAATATATATTAAAATATAGAAATACACTAATGTTGTGCATGATGTCTTGAGAAATATCATTAAAAAATGTCATAAAAAGTGACATAAAAAGTGAAAATGATTTATTGGAGTTTATGACATATATTAACAACAGTAGTGAATATTTGAAATTTACTTACTCATATGACTCTACAGGCTTACCATATCTCGACACTTATGTCACCATTAAGGATGGTAAAGTGTTTTCCAACATTTATAGGAAAGCCACTTTTTCCAATAATTATTTGGATTACACAAGCTGTCACCCACCGAAAGTTAAATACAATGCCTTTAAAGGGCAATGTATACGTGCATCCAGAATGGTATCTAATATGGACAACTTACTTATTGAATTGGAATATATTAAAGAATTGTTTGCACAGAGAGGATATCCATCTCCTATGATGGAAGATGTTGTATCCTATGTAGTGGATAATTGGGGTGTCAAATATTTACCATTATTAGGGTCAGGTGAAATTCATAATTTAGTCAGTGATTCAAGATCAAGACACAATGGCAATAATGTTATCTCCAATTATAATCGAGCATGTATAATTACATATAACCTAGGAGTTGACACTATGAAGCACATTATTAGTAGGTTTTGGTACCTATTAAGTAGTGAACCTATGTTGTTTAAGATTTTGGGGTCCAAACCAAGGTTTGTGTACAGGATGGGAAACAATTTAAAGAAGATATTTGAAACACATTTAGTCAAAAAATCTAGTAGACTTAGAAGTAGTAAATGTGGATCATGCAACTAATGTTCTTATATGTCTACACAAGATAAAATTATGGTTGACAACGGACACAGGACTCTTATTAAACGAAAGGATGGTAATTGTAATACCAAACAGGTCATATATTTGGCCATTTGTGAGTCCTGTACCGCCTTTTATGTGGGAAGAACTGAACGAAGTTTGAAAAAATGTATTTACGATCACATCTATTGTATCAAAAACGGGGACAAAACAAATGCTTTGTATAGACACATAGAACTTTGTGGAGAGAAACATACTTTTAAATTTCTTATTTTGGAAGTTATCAAAAAAGACCCTAGGGGAGGTGATTTAAAAGGTTTGATAGCGTTTCGTGAAACATGGTGGCAAATCTACCTTGATGCAACCACACCACCAGGGTTAAATGACTTTATATCGATCAAATCTTTATTATTTTGAATTATTTTTAACAACTGTTTACTCTGGTTACAGTTGAATCATATGGTTTTTAACACATTTTTTATTATTATTTCCATATGTATACATGATTGATCTATCTATTTACATAACAATATTGTTATATTAGATGTTATTAAATACAACTAGGACAACAGACAACATAATGACATTTAGTCTTTATATTTTTTATTTTTTATTAATATTTATTAATATTTATTATTATTATTATTCATTCACATATTCAAGGTTATAGCATATACATATATTATTTTAGTGTGTTTACTATTTATAATAACATACACGTTATCACTGATATTATTTCATTAGGTCAAACATCATTAGGATGTACTTACAATATTATGCTCATGAAGTATGGTGTATTAACTTTTCAAATTAATAATAATGTGTAATATTTTGCAATTTTTGTTTTCTTTGGATGACAGTTGTATTTAGGATTTGGCATTTATGTATTCTATAGTGCTTTGTATAAGGTTGTAGTTTTTCGTCATAATTAAGATAGACATGGTCATGATGGGACGGTGGCCTAATGGTTAAGGTGTTTGCCTTACAAACACAAGGTGCAGGGTTTGAGTCTCACAAGGGATAATTGGCTAGGCTTAAAATGGCTCACAAGGGCAGTTAGCTTAGTACTAACCTATGAACCTATTAGATTTTAACTTTTTATGACATTTTTTAATGATATTTCTCAAGACATCATGCACAATATTAGTGTATTTCTATATTTTAATATATATTTTCTTTCAAGAGTAATCTTCGATTACTAGGCAGTGGTATTATTCATTTTATGGACAACTGAATGGAAATATACATATACCCAACTTGCGCATCAGTTACGCTGAATATATTGATTGTTATTTTCACAAAAGTGTAACGGTCATTATTTTGTATGTAAAAAGTAGATTATTTGATATTCATAAATAATCTTTTAAGGTAAAGTTAGAATGTGAAGTGTTAGGCAAACTGTTATTAGTATTTGTACTTGTATTCATATTTGTTTTTATTTCAATATATTTGTTTTACTATCACTTTAATTAGTAATTAACTTTTTGGCGCCAAGAAGTTTATTTAAACTGTTGAGGGATGGCTTCCAACAGTTCTGATGAAGACCAGATACACTGGTTGAAAGCGCTTAACGTTTGGTTCCATCATTTGGCGTTTTTTCAACTTTTAGGATTTATGCTGTTCCAGCCTCGTCAGTCCTGTTATTTGTACTATGCTTTGTGTCGTGCTTTGTAAGTGATTATTGGATGTATCTTCACTGTCGTTTGTGGCGTTTTGTGTGGATTAAACTATTCCTGTAACCTTGGATTCTTGTGACGACTGGTGGACTTTTATCGCTTATTGGTGAGATCGGATTTTTTCATTTTTTCATTTTCATTTTTTAAAAACCTGGTATTTGTCTGTGGGCTCATCTGCACTATTGCTATCTATCAGGCAAATTCCATTGTTCCCCATTACTTGCGTGCCCTGTTCCAACTCTTTTGATAAAAAGTTGTGTTCCTCCCCCCTGGTCTGCCCTAGGGATACTGAAAAACCTGGTGTTGGTTGTTGCTACTTTTCTGCGCCAACCGCTCACTCCTCCTAGGTGGCTCAACTAGTGGAGTATTGGGATTGTCTGAATTACCAGCAAAACCAGTTACTATGTCATCATTAGTAACTTGATGCTTAAATTTCCCTGGTAAGGGATATGCCTTTCCATCCCTGTATTCAAGCAAGTCTCGTTCTAATTTCCTAATTTTGCGGTCAATAATTTTTACACAATGCTGGTCTATTTCATTGAACACGTTATCGTAACTTCTTTTAATACTCAGAAAATTCTTATTTTGAACAATGTTATCATTCAAGATAGTCAGTTCATTTAATAGGGTGTTAGCTTTAATTTCATAGTCTTGGGTCATAAGATTTAACATTTCCAGACCCATTTTATCAAATAATTCCACCAGTTTTGTGTATAAAGTAGATCCATAAACTGCATTGTTGGGGAACTTATAACAACGCAGCCCCTTAGGGATGCGTTTGACTCGTATGCATTCCCTCAAGTAATCTATCTCTAGTTGCGTGTTTTTGTAGGCATATAACTTGTCATTCAGTTTCTCAAAATCAAGTTCCAAGCAATATATGTTGGTCCCCTTCACATGGTCGATATTTCAGAAAGTTGAGGACCATATGATCAACTTTCGAAATGCTGACCATGCATAACGAGCATCTCTATACAGTACGGAATTTCAAAGATTTCCATCTTCCGCACTGTAGTGCGATCTTGGAGTTAGTATATTTAAGTTCTGGGGGGCGGGGGGTGGAACCCCCCACAGAGGGTGCAGGGGCGCTGACCCACTACTAGCAATGTGAAGGTAAGTGTTTTTTTTGTTTTGTTTTTTTTTTTTACATTATTGACATTTCGAAAGTTGATCATATGGTCTTCGACTTTCTAAAATGTCGACCATGTAAAGTAGACCCATATTTTTTTATAGATATATATATATATATATATATATATATATATATATATATATATATATATATATATATATGGGATCCGTACAGATTCCCGAATAGCATCATCACCTAAATGGATTCGGCCAGGCATACTTGCGCGAAAGTGCTTTTCACCAAAGAAGCACTTTTGTGTAAGTATGCCTGTTGCGGAGGTCGTATTACAGTGTGGATAATGGAAAATTCCCTTTTCCCTACTGTATTCCGACCTCGGGGTGAGAATATTTAAGTAGGGGGGACAGCCCCCCCACATGGGGGGTGCAGGGGGGGGCTTGCCCTCCGCAAAAACGTAGATTTAACTTTTTTTTTTTTTTTTTTTTAACACTTTAACGAAAGCACTTTTTCGGTTATTGTGGATTCGGACTATTGAACTTTCGTTCAATAGTCCTAGATCCATATATATATGTATATATATATATATATATATATATATATATATATATATATATATAATATAAATAATAGAGAAAAATGTGTATATTTACATAGATAAATACTCACAAGAATACGTAGGTTCAGGTAAGTACTAGGAAATCAGTCTACAGAACATTACAAGCCTAGTCAGTTAACCATATACAGGAGTACCCCCATCTTGAAGAAGGGCAGTACAGGATACACAATGGGAGAATTTGAGGCTACACATCCGGTTATCTAGGCGTATCTTGAAGTTAGCAAGGTACTAGTGTGCTAGACATGCAGAGAATGTTTGTCCCAGAGGGTGAGGATAAGTTAGGAAATGTCTGCCATGTGAGCATGTCTTAAACCTTTGTCAACAGATAAATCCAAGTCATTTAACTGTGCATTTGAAGAACCATCTGTTCTCCAAAGGTCAAGGAAGGTTAAATCTTTCACATCTCAAAAGGCTAAACGCATATTGCCACAGAAGAGAAAGCATTTGTTCTTCACAGGAATAGGAGATCAAGGAGGGTCAGATATTTCACATCTCAAAATTCTAAACACAGATCACTACAGAGTAAACCTGTAAGAGACTGAGCACAGAGAAAGAGTTGTCATTCTGTCTAGAAATGTAAGGGTCTTGAGGTGTCTGTTTATTTATTTTTTTAAAGTTATGAGTCTCTCAGGTTTGTAAAACTGAGCAATAACATTTAGACAAATACAAGCCAAAAGGGACATTATATTCACTAATTGGTCTAATGAGAGAGAAATAGACTGTTTTATTAACCAGTTCATCTTTACTGTTCTAACTTCTGTTGGAGAAATTGAGTTGGGTGGTGTTATTCAGTGCTCCATCAAGAGCTGGTTTTAAGATCTTAGCAGTAGATATATGGAGGAGACCCCGACACAAAGCCCCATAGTATTCTACCAGTAACTTTCTCTTTTGTCAGAAGTGGTACTTGCGACTCTACATGGTTTCTGTCAGACAGCTAGTTAGCTTATCCACCTCACATCATATGGATTTGTATTCAGATTTACAAGTCTGTCCGTAATGCCTGTGTAGGAAATGTCAAAGGCCTTGGCTAGGTCTGGATATGTTGTATGTACTGCATAACCTCTGTCTTTTGTGTCTGTGACCTTTTCATAGAAATAATTATAGAGGAGGCCTGCCTTTGGCAACAGTTAGCTGATGAGAGTTCAGAGTTAAGAAATGTTCGGCGTCTACATTCATGAGGTGTAAGGCAAGTTTCTCCAAAGCTTTACATGTGAGGCTAATGAGAGTAATGAATTTATAGGTTTTGGGGTCCGTGATTGGGTCACCCTTGTCTAGTAGCATTACATTGGATTTTTTCCAGACTTTGGAATGTAGCAAATAGAGTTGTCTAAAGAGCTTAAGTAGGGGTTCAGATAGGTCATATTTGGTACTGATAATCCAGCAACCTAGTATGTTATTAGTGCTAATGGATTTGGTGTACTTATCTTTTGACAGGACTTAGAGGACTTGTTCTACAGTAATTATAGGAGTGGCTGTGACTGTATAATCTGTGGAAGTGTTCTGGATATTGGTGAAGTAACATTTGCAATAATTTGTTAGCTAGAATATAAGCTATTTCCTATGAGTCAGAGTGGGCAGTTGCATAGATGTAGCTGTTTCCTGTAAGAACAACTGCAGGGCAAACTCCAGAAATGAACCCACGTGGTGGAACCATAATATCAACAAGCTTTATAATAAAAAAAATAATTTTTCCAAAACTAAGAAGAATAATTCCCCAGAGTATTAGTCTTTGTCACTGAAATAAACAAACTACTCAGGAGCTTAATAAAATCCACCAAAGCCATGTTTGAGGCTAAAATAGCTACTCAAGCAAAATACAATTGCAAGGCATTTTTAAGTTATATTCGTAATCTCAAAAGCACAATGCAGCAATGCACTGACTTGATTGTGAATGATGTTATCTACACAGGGGCTGAAGGATATAGCAAATCTACTGGCTGATAAATTTGATTCCAACTTTTTACCCCTCTTTCCCCTCAATCTGTCTCGAGATAAATCTGAAAATGGCTCACCTCCAGCTGTTACACAAGTCTTAGTCCAAAAAGTGCTATCAGAAGATAACATTACTGCATTGAGCACTGATGATCCTGGAACCTCCTCTTAAATAGAATGAAGGTGAAGCATGAGTTAGCCACACCCCAAACAACACTTTTCAATCTCCTCCAGCATGCAGATTTCATACCAAGCAAATGGAGAACAGCTACAGTCCTTCCCCTGCATAAGGAAGAACCTTCCAATGATCCAGGCAATTACCGACCCATAATTCTGACTAGGCTTGTATGCAAAGCCAGGGAAAGACTTATGATGGAATAAATAAATCGGGACATAAGGAACCACCAAACATTGGATTTGTTATGGGCAGGTTGTTCTTACAGTTTATTTAACCTAGTGGATTATTTTGAAAAGGTCACCAAAGCAATGTATGAAGGGAAAACGGTACACACAGGATACCTTGACATGGCCAAAGCTTTTGACACAGTTCCAAGTTAAATCATTTGGGAATAAACTCCTGTGCCACCCATTGGATTGCCAGCTGGCTCACAGATAGGATACAGGAAATCAAAATTGGCGAAGTTAACTTCACAAAGAGACCACTCACTAGTGGAGTACCCCAGGGTTCTGTGCTGGGGCATCTGCTGTTTGGCATCTACTTTTCTGAAGTAAAAGCCAACACCAAAGGGCTATGGCAGACTAAGTTTGCAGATGACTGCAAGCTAGGAGCAATCGGTGAATCCTCAAATGACTTGGCCATCCTGCAGGAAGGTGTGTCCCAAATAAATGTAACTGATGCCAAAATCAGGGACTGAAACTAAATACCAAAAGTCTATTATTGTATCCTTTTGGAAGTCGTATATCCCAGGGCAGTACCACATTAAGAATACGTCCCTAAGAGTAGACATAGTTGTTTGATATTTGGGAACTTAATTGGACAGTGACCTAACCTTTGACCAATGTGTCCATTGTTGTAAGAAAGTAGTTCCATATTGCACAGCTTGTAGACAAAGGGGATTGTGCCTAGATCTAGGGATGTCATTGTCTCCATTTACTCAGCCTTCATTAAGCCAGTGATTGAATGTAATACCCCCTTTGGCATGTATCTGTCCAGACATATGCAGCAACTGTAAAGCCCACAGAGCTACCTTACTAAAAGGATACAAGGCCTAAATATCATGTCCTACATGAACTGACTCAAATCCCTGGCATTATAGTCTGTATCCTACAGACTGCTAAGAGGTGAGCTGTGTCCGGCATATAAAGCATCCTCCCACCTAATATTGATGGATTGACTGCACATCAGCAAGTCAAATGGCATCAGAAATACTCTGCCTTGGGACCTTAACCTCTTCTGAAAAATCAACAGAATGGTTTGGAGAGACATGTTTATCTCGCAGAGTATACTGCTGCTCTGGAACAGACTCATCATCCTAATAAAACAAAATGAATCCCTGTCCATATTCAAGCACAACTTGTATCTGTGGATGGGAAACAGAAATTTTACCCCAGGATGGCCCTCTGTGCTACTAATGGACAGAGGCTGCTCCTGTGAATGCTTTATCCAATGCATGGGTCCCCTGAAATTACCTATGGTATGTCCTTTAATTGTTCTCGTAGCGTAATATATAATTATCAGCCAAGAGATGGTTAAGGCCAATCTCTAGCCAAATGAAGTAGGTTCATTTGAGCAGAAAAAGGGAAGTTGGCTAGGCTTAAAAATAACCTTCAAGGGCAGCTAGCCAAGTACTTCCTGTGAACTTATATGGAGCTAACTAATGTCGATTTCTGATCTGCTCAAAGGAAAAAAATCAGAATAAAGTTAATTGTGCGTTTTGGCCTTTGTTACCCCCAACACAGTGTTTTTCCACACTCTTATAACCTAAGCTTGCATACTTGGTTGTTCTAATCTAGTCTGGTTTCCATGTATTTAAATGTATTTGATGGTTTAGATCAAGTGGTGAATCTAGATCTTTTGTTTATAAATGGTGTTGTTAGTTTGGAACTGTAACATTGCATTTTTTTCTGTAGCGAATTTCTGAGATTGGAGTATGAGTTTACCAAGGAGCAGGCTACTGGTGCTGGTTTTGGGTTTGCTGATCTCCATCATTCTGTACTTGCTACTTCCTGCCATTCGTCAGGGTCTGAACGAACCCAGTCTTGAAGTCAGGAAAATGGAAACCATTGATAATGGTAAACATTCAGAGGCAAATGTCACCATTCGGACTGGCAAAGTAACTGGCGATTCACCAGCATTTTATAGAGAGGCACTGCAGTCTGGAAAAGATGGCTCTGTAAAGAAAAGGTATGTCAACCTTAGTTTTAACAAAGTTGATATTTGTGAGGTACTTCTCTGTTGCAGAGTACTGTATAGCAAGGACTGAGGTGAATGGAATTTTTTTTTGCTGCTCTTTTTGGTCCCTTTAGGCAGAAGAAAGATTAGGACTATCGGCTGTGCCCTGATTTTAGAGGAATCCATCCTGGTTGCAGTGGTGTGAATAATTTTATTATTTTGACCCGTCACTTAACTATATTTCAGCAAGCATCAACATCAACATTTTTGTGCAGTTCTACACACATTCCCCTTGTGTACAGCTGTCAGTGCTATCCCTTTCTTCTGTGTACAGCTGTTAGTGCTTTACTTTTCTTCTGACTGCCAGAACTAAGATATTAGCCTCAGTTAGGAGGTTTAGTGAAGAGAGAAAAAAGGAGAGGGGGAAGGACACCTTCACCCTAAGAGAAGAATTTGGTATTGCAGCATGATTTTCCTCCTGCTGGACATCTGTCAACCAACTTGCTATTGGATTGTAGGTTGCTAGTATGTATGGGGCTGTCATTGTACACCAGTAAATAAAACAAAAAAAACTGAGTTGTTGGAGTAGAGGGATGAAGTCCTGACATCAGTTCTGACAACTGGAGTTCAACTATCTACTCAGGAACCTGATGGGTAGGCAGGAAGGCTCTGCACAGCCATCCTGATGAGGAGAGTTGGGTGATTCATGCTGCTGCTGCTTTAATTACAGGGCTTTGGCTGCAGAGCATACGCTTGTCATGGTGTGGGGAACTGGTGGCAAGAAGACATCAGCATGGCCTACCAAGCCGGTGCTGGTAGCCCCTGTCACCATATGTGGGGAAGCACATACATGCAGACAGTGGGGACATAAGAGGTCCTTGCAATGATTCAAGTATTCACTTTGCCACCAGTGGTGAAGTTGAGCAGTAAAATACTAAATTATGTTATTGCTGGGATGCTGATGAGAACACAAACCATCCTCATAACCGCCTGAATGATGCACCCCACCCCTACCCCGCTGGAGAGCTTAAGGTCTGTGTCAAAAATCATATTAAAGGAAGTGGTAAATAATGTGCATGGATGAGCAGGTGTTTTTAAATATAGAAGCAGTTCAAGCATATTTTGCTAGTCCACTTTTTATTACAAGCTGATTTTGATTGTGTTTGAGTATCTGCATTGCCTGGGGCATGCTTTGAGTCCTCATTGATTTATTTATTTTTTAAAGCACCTTTTATTAAATTAACACTTAAGACATTGGCAAACGTACATTGACAGAAGATAAAGCAACTTGGCATTTTTCAGTTTTGTAGATCATATATCACATATTTGTTCTTTCTTTGTAACTATCATCAGTCCAACATTATGTAAATTGCTGAATTCCAGCGTTCCCTTAAACCTCATGCCGTCTCCTCATTAACATTATTCTACATGTATCGTTCTCATAATGTCCATTTATTTATATGTAATTTGTTCCTTTTTTTTTTCTAAACATCCGTCTTCTGTTCATTTTCTTTCTCTTATAATATTCAGTACTTGAAGTACAGTTAGTTTAGACTTTAATTTCCATTCTCTAATAACTGCTTTTTTGTCAGAGAACAGACTTAAACTTAATAGGGCCTTGGTATGTCTAGGCAGTTCAGATTCTGTGTCCCAATTCAAAAGAATTTTCTTTGTTACAACCATTTGCTCACCCTGTATTTCTGACAGAATATTCTGTAGTGACTTTTTAAAATCTGCCAACTCATTAAACTCCCAAAACATATGTTCCTTTTTCTTCCCCATCACACCTCCAGCATTTGCTGTCTACCTGAGGAAAAGTTCTTTGAAGTGTAAATGTGGAATAAAAATACCTATGCAAACACTTCTAAGCAAAGATCTTAAACCTTCTGGACTTGCATAATTGGGAGCCATGCATATGTCTCATTGATTTTCTTGGGCTGTGAGGCAGGAAATGTCTCAAGACATCATTGTCCTACTCATCTCCTTGACAGGATAGGAGTGTTTTACGTTCAACCTTGAATTTTATTTTAAACCAGAATTTTTAACCATTACAGCCTGTGCAATCCTGCAATGTGGTGCTTTTCACTATCACACAGAATACCAATGTATATTGTTATGTATTTTACATGAAGAAACACCTATAAGCTGTAGTGTTTACATTTTTATTGTTCTTTTGATTTCATTTTATTTCTCTTGTCACCAAAATACTATTTTAAAGCCAAATACTTTTTTTTTTGCAGAACATATGAGGAAGTCCATTCCTCATTCTGACATCCATCTTCTAACTATATACACATCGACCGGCTTTGCTGTTCATTTTCCTAGCAACTTTGTAACCATTCAGCCTATCCTAATCTTCCAGATTTTTTACAGTACACTTCATATCATGGATTAGTTATTTTTGAGACCAAGCATTCCATTTACTCGGTCCTTTTTCTAACCTTTTCTCCTCCCTTCTGTTCCATAATCTCCCTAACTTCTACTAATTTGGGTTTCACCTTAGCCCTCCATTTACATTGGATCATTTTCTTATCTACATATTTCTTACATGCCTTGGTTATTTTGGTGTTCCCCCAAAACAGCAGCAGCATAATTTCCTTTGTTAAGCAGATGTTCATCGTGCATACAGCTGCAGTCATAACAGATGGGTTCTCCTGCCGTCAGGCAGGTCCTCGGTCGGCTGAATTCCAAAGTCTAGGTCCGGCGTCAGTTGTCGTCGCTTCTTCCCAGACGTCAGTGCGACAGGGGTATAAAGGAACCAGCCAACGCCATTTTCTCCAGTCTTTCTTGCCGCGCGGTGCCCGAAGCAGAAGCAGTTCGCAAGTGCTGGTCGGCCAGCTCCTGAGATTATGAAAATTTGGAAACCGAAGTCTTCTTAAAAGCTAAGTACCCCATTGGGGAAACTTTTCTTGCCTCAGACCGATGTCAGACAAAGTTAATAATTGTATTTCTTGTGGGAAGCAAATACCGCATAAGGATTTCCATTCCCTCTGTATACCTTGTTTAGGCCCAGACCACGACATCTCAGTCTGTCGCTTTTGTGCTACATTCAACAAACGCACTATTACGCGTCGGGCGGAGTTCGCCCAGCATTATTTTGGGAAAGCATTTAACTATACTATGTCGTCGGATACTTCAACTCCGGTTTTGTCTAAAAAACACAAAGACAAGGACCGACACACGAGGTCCGCGGCCTCTACCGACACCACGCCAAAGCCGACTACACGTGGTCCGGTTCTCAGCGAGGCGCCCACGCAGCCCCTGACTACCGACGACACTTCTTTGACGGTGTCTCCTGTGCCCGAGGTCGCAGGCTCCTCGGCCCACACCCCAACTACAGATACCGAAGCCACTCTTGGCGTTGTATCTCATAATGTGGACAGGTCCACCTCCACTCAAGGTGTCTTCAGACCTTCCTCTTCTTTCTCCATCAAGGCTTTCACAAAATCTAAAGCAACCATGCACTCTAAGAGACCAGCTACTCAGGGCCCATCTCCAGGCCCCTTGCCTAAGAAACAGATGCTTAAAATGGCTGAGGATTTAATTACTCTTATCAGAGGTTCACAGCCCCCACCGGACAAAAGACCCAGAGTGGAGGAAGATTCCCCCTCCTCTGTTCAGGGCTCCATTATTTCAGAGCATTCTGATGATCAGGAAGATTCCTACTCCCCTTTTGAAGACTCTGATGCGGAGGAGTTCATCCCTTCTGTCTCCCCCCCCCCCCAGAGGATTACTCATTTGGGGAAACTTTGCATACCTTAAGGGAACATTTCCACTGGGAAGGCCAAGATTATTCAGATCCCAAGAAAAGGCTCAGGGAATTTTGATGTTCTAGAGGCCTCATGTAGAGCTGCTGTTACAGGATCAGTCATACGTAGGCATGCCTGGCTCAAGGAACAAGCCTTGCCTGATCATGTCAAAGCTAAATTACTAGACGCCCCTCTTCAAAAGGATGTACTATTTGGTGCTAATGCTGAGGAGGAAAATGGAGGAAAAGGCTAAATCAATGCAAACTGTGAAAGAATTTCTTCAGGTACAACCCCCACGTTTTAGTAGAAATTGGCCTTCCAAGAACTGGTCCTTTCCTGCCACGGACAGACCCCAAAGAGGCAGGTACAGGCGCCCGAGGGGCAGAGGACAAATCCAAGGAAGGTTTAGAGGCAGACAATGGCAAGCTCCGACACAGAGGTGGTGAGGATAACTCGCAATCTTTCAGAAAGCAAACCCAATGACTTTCCCCTTTGCATGCCAACCAAGTCTCAAATGGCAGCCCCCTTAGGAGGAAAGCTGGCATTATTTTCAAAAAATTGGCATACTGTTACAAAGGACAAATGGATCCTGGACATTATAGACAGAGGCTACAAATTCCATTTTCACACCCTTCAAAAAATGAGAGGCATGCCAAACCTGCCAAACAAAGGGCAGAGGCACAAAGGCAAATTACAGATCTCATAAACATGAAAGCTATTCAAGAGGTACCTACGCACGAACAAGGTCAAGGTTTTTATTCCAGGCTATTTCTGGTGCCAAGGAAGGGAAAGGATTGGAGACCTATTTTGGACCTATCCATCCTAAACACATTTCTACTTGTACCAAAATTCAAGATGCTCACTCTACAGCAACTTCTTTCCATGCTGGGCAAGGAGTCTTGGCTGGTAATATTGGACCTAAAGGAGGCATACCTGCATGTCCCAATCAGACAAAATTGCAGAAGGTACCTCAGGTTTCTTGCAGGTTCAACCCATTATCAATTCTCTGCATTGCCCTTTGGCTTATCTACTGCGCCCAGAGTATTCACGAAATGCCAGGCATCAGTAATTGCCTACTGCAGACTTCAAGGGATACAAATATAAATATACCCCTATTTGGACGACTGCCTGATCCAAGCGGACAGCAAGCACATTCTTCTGAAACATCTGGCTTATGTAATAATGTTGCTGAACTCTCTGGGATACACAGTCAACAAAAAGAAATCAAGGCTAATACCCATTCGGAAGATAGTTTTCCTGGGTGCCATTTTGGACACAAACACCCAGATGGCCTACCTCACGCCAGAGAAGCAGGGGCAACTAATTCAATACTTCAGAACACTAGCAAATTGCACCAGGCTTACTGCAAGGAAAATCCTGCAGGCTCTGGGATTCATGGCATTTTGCATCTTACTAATCCCATGTGCAAAGCTGCATATGAGGAAACTACAATGGTACCTGAAAAACATATGGTCTCGACACAGCTACAGTTTGGAAGCAATAATAACAATAACTCCATGTCTGCAAAAGGAATTTCTGTGGTGGGCTCAAGCATGTCAAACAAACACAGGTCTTCCATTCAGCAAGCCTCAAGCAAATCAGGTCATCACAACAGACGCTTCGGACTACGCCTGGGGGGCGCACATGACAGATCGGTGCATTCAGGGCAAATGGTCCCAAAAAGAAAAGCACCTTCACACCAATCAAAAAGAAATGCTAGCAGTAATAAATACTATTATAGCTTTCAAGGATTTTCTACAACCAGGCCAACTATTGATAAGAACAGACAACACCACAGTTATGTGGTACATAAACAGGGAGGAACACATTCTTACCCCCTATACAGACTGGCCATGTCACTTTGGAACATGGCCATGGACTTACAAATGGAACTACAAGCACAGTACTTGCCAGGCAAGGAAAACACGCTGGCAGACAACCTAAGCAGGAATATGACAGATCCACACGAATGGAAATTGCATCCAAAAGTTTTTACAGAAATAATCCAAGAATGGGGAAGGCCAGACATAGATCTCTTTGCCTCCCACAAAAATCATCAATTGACAAAATTCTGCTCAAGGATCTTTCATCCAAAGGCCTGGAGAGTGGACGCTCTCTCTTTCAGTTGGACATCAATGACAGTTTATGCCTTCCCACCTTTTCCTCTGCTGCCCAACGTTCTATTGAAAACCAGAGCAGACAGACCAAAGATGATTCTCATTGCTCCGGACTGGCCAAGGCAACACTGGTACCCACTCCTGAGGAGCCTGACGCATTCGCCACCATGGACCCTGCCTCTAATGCCTCTCCTTCTGACTCAGCACAGATTCAAAACTCTTCACAGCCAGCTAAAAACACTCAATCTAGCCGCATGGAAGATTCCCTAGCATCACAACAGGCCCTACTCTCCAAGGAGTTGCAGGATGTCATTTTGGAAGCCAGAAGGCCATCAACTAGAAAAGCTTACTCCGCAAAATGGAAACGTTTTTGTGTCTGGAATGAGAAAAAGGGCCAGGATCCTGGAAAATTAAATTTACCTCAAGTACTACAATATTTGGCTGAACTGCTAAGCAGTGGACTTTCTTTCTCCTCCATCAAAATCCATGCCTCAGCCATTTCTGCAGAATACAACACTGATCCACCTCTATTCTCTCACCCTCTCTTAAGACAGTTCCTCCGAGGGGCTAAAAATTTAAGACCTCCAAGGAAACAACCAATACCTGCTTGGGATCTTAATTTCTTTGTGGAAAAACTGACCTTGCCTCCCTTCGAGCCAGCTGCCTCATCAGATTTGCAATATTTGTCCTGGAAAACAGCTTTCCTTCTGGCTATCACCTCAGCTCGTAGAGTTTCAGAACTACAGGCTCTCATGGCTGTCCAGCCTTTTATCATCTTCCATCAGGACAGAGTTTCCTTATGAACCAACCCGTCCTTTATGACTAAAGTGGTATCCAGGGTAGCTTTAAATCAGGCCATACATTTACCTACTTTTTATCCTAATCCTCAAAACAAAGGGGAGAGATTACTACATTCCTTGGACATCCACAGACAACTGTGTTATTATTTGGACAGAACAAAGCCTTTCAGAAAATCAGAACAACTCTTTGTGGCCTATGCGGTAGGAGCTCAAGGAAAGCCAATTTCCAAACAGACAATCTCAAAATGGATAGTCCACTGCATACGCTTTTGCTATTCCTTTCATGGCAAAACTGTACCTACAGGCATTAGATCTCATTCCACCAGGGCCACAGCCACCTCTGCAGCCTTCCTCAGAGGAGTTCCTACCAAGGATATTTTGGAAGCAGCCACTTGGAGTTCTGTGCATACCTTCTCCAAGCACTAAAACCTACCTTTATACTCCAAATCTAGAGCAGGCTTTGCCACTGCAGTCTTGCAGGGCATTCTGGCTCCTCCTAGTTCCACCTAGTGCCTACCCACCCCTTTCTTAGCTTTGGGATTCTACCCATCTGTTATGACTGCAGCTGTATGCACGATGAACATAGTACAGTTTTGTACCTACCATAAATGTAGATGTTAGAGTGCTAATACAGCTGCAGTCCAGGTTTCCCTCCCTCCTTCCCCTCTTGGGCCAGGCCTATAGGCTAACACATCCTCATACAACCTGATTGGGGTATTCATTTATGTTGTATTTGCTTGCAACTACTGTATTTTGATTATATTACACTGCATTATTACACAAATTTATGTATTGCCTTCCTTCTGGGGGCACCTGACATCTGGGGCAAGAAAAACTGAAGAAAATGGCGTCGGCTGGTTCCTTTATACCCCTGTCGCATTGGCGTCAGGGAAGAAGCGACGACAACCGACGCCGGACCTAGACTTTGGAATTCGGCCGACCGAGGACCCGCCTGACGGCAGGAGAACCCATCTGTTATGACTGCAGCTGTATTAGCACTCGAACATCTACATTTATGGTAGGTACAAAACTGTACTTTCCCTTCTCCTACTGTGTCAGGTAATGCATTCTTGTAGCTCTGTTGTGTACTCCTCTAATTTGGAGCTTTTACAGAATGCAAGTTCCCATATCCTCATCTCTTTATCACATCTCCAGCATCTCCCACTGTTTGTTGGATATTTCTTTTTAAACTTAACAGGTATAAAACTTTTTATTGAGAGTACCACCACAAAATTATGAATTTTCTAGACTTTGTGACTTTTTTTTTGGAATCACGCATCTCGTTTCTCAATCCTTTATGTTGTAATCTTTTTTGAAACAAATAACCCCATGCTGTTAAGTCTGTTTCTTGAATTGTTTTATGTACTATCTGTCCTTTGTATGATCTGCTGATCGATGCCAATTTCTCAGACCTGTCTGTTCTTGCTTCTGATATGTAATCTGCCAATTTAGGCAGTACTTTTAGGAAAATCCAACTGACTCTGTCAAAAGCTTCTTCAGCATCAGGTCCATTTAGCATTAAGATTTTTTTTGTTGTTGTATCTCAGCATCTTTTTGTAGCATCAGTAATGCAGTACATCCCATCTGTCCTCTCCTGACTGAGTCTTTGGGCCTCTTGTCAGATTTTAGCCAGTAAAACTAGTGCTTCATTCTCATACTTCACTAAAATCTTTCCCTCACATATCACCCTTGATGTTCATCGTGTTACCCTGCTGCAGTCATCACACTTGGTTATCCTACCGTCAGGCGGTCCCGCAGTCGGCCTGAATTCCAAAGTCTTGGCCCGGCGTCGGTTGCTGTCGCTTCTTCCCTGACGTCAGAGCGCCAGGGGTATATCAGAGGCATCCAACGCCATTTTCTTCAGTCTTTCTTGCCGCACGGTGCCCGAAGCAGAAGCAGTTCGCAAGTGCCGGTTGGCCGACACCTGAGATTTTCGAATCGAGTTTCAGTCCGAAGTCTTCAAAGCTAAGTACCCCGTTGGGGAACCTTTTCTTGCCTCAGTCCGATGTCAGAAAAAGTTAACAATTTCATTTCTTGTGGAAGCAAATACCTCATAAGGACTTTCATTATTTATGTATACCTTGCCTAGGCCCAGACCACAATGTCACTGGTTGTTGGTTTTGTGCTAGGTTTAACTATTAAGCGACACTTTGATTTCGCATGACACTACTTTGGTAGGAAATTTAATTACATTATGCCGTCGGAGCAAACTACTACCAGCGTGCATAAAAAACGCAAAGATAAAGAAAGGCAGCCTAGATCCAAGCCAGACTCCGAGGCCTCGGCTGGGCCGGTCGCTGGTTCTCCGGTTTTCAGTGAGGCGCCTACGCAGCCCCTGGCTACCGCTGAATTGGATCCCCAGACCACTTCGGCCTCTCCAACAGAGAGTTCTAGGCTGACGCAGCCATTTTCTTTAGGCCCTACCGACGACATTGCAGTAGGAGAAGCCGGTGCTGTAGAAACGCCTTCAGTTTCTGAAGGTGTCTTCAGACCGACTACTCTCACCATAAAATCTTATGCTAAGATTAAGACTCCTCTAAAACCAAAAAAGATTACTCTTCAGTCTCCAGGTCAAGGCCCTGTGCCTAAGAAACAGATGCTTAAAATGGCTGAAGATTTAATTTCTGTGATCAGGGGTTCCCAACCCCCCCCCCCCGACAAAAGCCCTAGACAAGAGGAGGGATTATGCCTCCTCTGATCAAGTGTCTGTTTCCTCAGGCTCCTCTGAGGAACAGGATTACTCCTTTCCACCTTATGAAGATTCGGATGCTGAAGACTCCATTCTCTCAGCTTCTCCCCCTGAAGATTATTCCTTTGGGGGAAACCTTACATACCATGAGGGAACATTTCCACTGGGAAGGTCAGGACTACTCCGACTCAAAGAAGAGGCTCCGAGAGTTTCTTTTACTCCCCAGCACAGACCCCTTGCTATCCCCCCAGTTTTGAACATTGTGGATGATGTTTTCTTAGAATCTAGTCTAAATCCAGATTCTCTGCCTCCTGCTCCTGCAAAACCAGATAGATGCTACAGAGTGCCTGACTCTTACAAATTCCTATACAAAAGTCCTGTTGCTGATCCAGAGACAATCTCCCAGGGTCCCAAGGGGGCTAAGGCTTCTATGGCTAACAATCCTGTACCCCCTGAAAGGGACTCCAGAGCACTAGATATGTGGGGGAAGAAGGTTTACACCTCAGCTACTCTAGCTATGAGAGCACTAAATTGTCAGTTTCACATGCTTAAATACCAGCATTTCCTAATGTCTCAAATAAAACAAAAGATGGGCATGCACCCTCAACAGTCTGAATTCAAGGAAATGCAGGATCTGTTGCATGCAGCTGAACAGGTGGGAAAGCATACTTTACAATGTGGTTTTGATGCCTTGGAAGCTTCCTCTAGAGCAGCTGTTACTGGGTCTGTTATATGTAGGCATGCTTGGTTAAAGGAACAATCTCTGCCTGAAACAATCTCTGCCTGATCATGTTAAAGCAAAGTTACTAGATGCACCCTTACAGCAGGATGTCTTATTTGGGGTTAAAGCAGAGGAGGTTTTAAAGAAAATGGAGGATAAGGCAAAATCTATGCAGATGGTCAAAGATTTCTTACAAGTACAGCCCCCACGCTTCAGCAGAAATGGGCCAACAAAAAATTGGTCCTTTCCAGCTTCTGACAGACCACAGAGGGGTACATACAGGCAACCAAGGGGCAGAGGACAAGCACAAATCCCTTACAAACCCTGCCAATGGGGCACTGCAACACAGAAGGGAGGGGAAGACAGGCCACAAACTACTAGAAGGCAAGCACAATGACATATACCTCAAACTGCCAAGCAAAACTCTCATGGCAGCTCCCTTGGGAGGAAAATTAGCACTTTTTGCAGACAACTGGCGCATCGTCACAAAGGACAAATGGGTCCTAGACATTATCTCGCAAGGATACAGATTCCATTTCCACACCTTGCCAAGGATAAAAGGAATGCCAAGCCTGCCACAAAATCAATGGGCAGAGTCACAAAAACAAATTACAGTGCTCATGGACATGAGACATTCAACTGGTACCTACACAGGAGCAAGGCCAAGGATTTTACTCTAGGCTCTTTCTAGTCCCCAGAAAGGACAATGCTTGTAGACCCATTCTGGTCCTTTCAATTTTAAACACCTTCTTGCAAGTACCCAAATTCAAGATGCTAACACTACAGCAGCTTCTTCCCATGTTTGGCAAGAAAGCTTGGCTAGTAACGTTGGACCTCAAGGAGGCATACCTGCATGTCCCTATCAGACAAAATTGCAGAAGATACCTCCGTTTCATTGCAGGTTCAACCCTTTACCAATTCTCTGCATTGCCCTTTGGCTTATTTACTGCGCCCAGGGTCTTCACAAAATGCCTGGCATCAGTAATTGCATACTGCAGACAAAGAGGAATCCAAATATACCCATACTTGGACGACTGCCTCATCCAAGCAGAAAGCAAGGACATTCTCTTACAACACCTGGCTTTTGTAAAACATCTTCTAAGTTGCCTAGGGTACACAGTAAACGAAAAGAAATCAAAACTAGTGCCCTCACCAAATATGACATTCCTGGGTGCCAGCTTGAATACAATGGCCCAGATGGCTTATCTGACGCCAGACAAACGACTACATTAACTCAATACTTCAGAGCAATGGCAACAAAGACCCAACTCCCTGCAAGAAAAATTCTGCAGGCCTTGGGCTTCATGGCATCTTGCATATTACTAATACCATTTGCAAAACTGCATATGAGGAAATTACAATGGTACCTAAACAGCGTATGGACTCAACGCAGCCACAGCTTGGAAACAATGATACCTCTCACTCCCTGCCTTCAACAGGAGTTTCTATGGTGGTCACAGGCATGTCACCTCAACAAGGGTCAGCCTTTCACCTTACCCCCAGCCAGGCAAACTATGACAACAGATGCATCGGAATATGCTTGGGGGGCACACATGGCAGGACAGTGCATTCAAGGCATATGGACTGCAGATCAAAGGAATCTGCACATCAATCAAAAAGAAATGCTAGCTGTGCAAAATGCTCTGACAGCCTTCAAGGACCTCTTACATCCAGGACAGCTTATCATAAGAACAGACAACACCACAATAATGTGGTACATAAACAAGCAAGGGGGTACACACTTCTGCCCTCTATGCAGGCAAGCAATGACCTTGTGGAACACAGCACTGGCTTACCAAGTTCAATTACAAGCTCAATTCCTGCCAGGAAAAAAGAACACATTGGCAGACGACCTAAGCAGAAACATCATGGATCCCCACGAGTGGAAACTGGATCCACAAGTATTTGCAATGATAACTCAAAAATGGGGTCTCCCAGACATATACCTATTTGCCAGCCCCCAAAACTATCAGCTAACAAAATTTTGCACAAGGACTTTTCACCATCAATCTTGGAAAGTGGACACACTCTCATTCAGTTGGAAAATGCTGACAGTATATGCCTTTCCTCCATTACCCCTTCTCACAAAGGTGCTGCTGAAAGTCAGGATGGAGATACCCCGAATGATGCTCATTGCCCCAGACTGGCCACGCCAGCACTGGTACCCACTATTAAGGAATATGGTCCAGGGCCCACCATGGATTCTACCACAAATTACCCATCTGCTCACACAGCAAGACAATCAGATTCTACACAGCCAATTCAAAACCTTAAACTTGGCTGCATGGCAAATCACCTAAGCAACCAGCCAGCTCCTCTATCACAAGCTGTTAGGGATGTTATTCTGGAGGCCAGGAGGCCCAGCACCTGGAAAGCCTACTCAGACAAATGGAAAAGGTTTTGCGCCTGGAACCAAGCTAAAGGCCAAAATACCCTTCAGCCTGACATACCTCAGATTTTGCAATATTTAACTGAGATGCTACACAAAGGGCTTTCTTTCTCCTCTATTAAAATCCACGCCTTAGCTATTTCAGCTCACTACAACACGGATCCTCCCTTATTTTCACATCCACTCCTAAGGCAGTTTCTCAGAGGGGCCAAAAACATTAGGCCTCCCAGTAGAGCACCAACAACTACTTGGGACCTCAACTTTGTTCTGGAAAAACTTACGATGTCCTTCAAGGATGCATCTGCAGTCATAACATATGGGTTGTCCTGCCTCAGGCAGCCCTTCGGTCGGCCGGATTCCAAAGTCTGGGTCTGGCCTCGGCTGATGTCGCACTTTCCCCGACGTCAGAGCGTCTGGGGTATAAAAGCATCAGCCGACACCATTTTCCTCAGTCTTTCTTGCCGCGCGGTGCCCGAAGCAGAAGCAGTTCGCAAGTGCCGGTCGGTCAGATCCTGTGGTTCAGCTACCGAAGACTTCGAAAAAGCTAAGTACCCCGTTGGGGACTCTTTCTTGCCTCAGCCGATGTCAGATAAAGTAAATTGTTTAACTTGTGGGAAACAAATACCTCATAAGGATTTCCACTCTTACTGCCTCCCTTGCTTAGGCCCAGACCACGACATCTCGGCCTGTTAAGCCTGTGCTTCCTTCAACTGACGAACTCTTAGACGTCGGTCGGAGTTTGCAGAGGAATTCTTTGGGGCTAATTTTGCATATAAGATGCCGTCGGAGACTACGACTTCGCATTTGGTGAAAAAACGGAAGGAAAAGGACTGACACTCGCGGCCCGCGGTTTCGGCTGAAACCACGGTTAGGCCTACCGCGAGTATCTCGGTTTCGGCCGAAACTGAGTCCTCGGTACTTCCTTTAACCGAATCCACTCAACCGACCACCGCGGCCCTGGAGGCTCCGGCTGAGTCGGCTACTGAGCTACCTACTGAAACCAGTGTCCAGGAAATGTCCGACACCATTCCTTTGGACAAGTCTACTCCTGCACGTGGTGCAGCCAGACCCCCTGCATCCATGTCCATTAAGGCTTTTTCCAGGGCTAAAGCTGCTAAACTTGCTAAAGCTTTGCCTCCCAAGACTACCTCTCAGAGACCTTCTTCTAGTTCTCAGATCCTCAGCCTTGCAGAAGATCTTATCTCTTTAATTAGAGGTTCTCAGCCTCACCCAGACAGGGGCTCTCAACCACCACAAGATAAAAGGCCCAGGACTGAGCCCTCTGACCAACACTCTTCAGATGAGTCTACGGATGGATCTGTGTTGTCAGATCACCAGGAGGAGGCTTATTCGGCCTATGAGGATTCTGATGCTGAAGAATCTATCCCTTCGGCCTCCCCTCCTGAAGAGTTTTCCTTTGGTGAGACACTACACTCTATGAGAGAGCATTTTCAATGGCAGGGTCAGGAATTTTCTGATTCTAGAAAGAGATTAAGGACCTTTTTACATTTACCTCAGCATAGGCCCTTAGCTATACCTCCTGTTTTGAATGTTATTGATGTGTACAATGATGTTAGTACAGCCCCTGATTCTCTCCCTCCGGCTCCTGCCAAACCTGATAGATATTACAGGGTCCCGGATTCTCATCTACATCTGTACAAGGCCCATTCTGCAGACCCAGATACTATTTCTCAGGGCCCAAAAGGGGTTGCAGCTGCCACTGCCAAAAATCCTCTACCTTCTGAAAGGGAGTCTAGAGCTTTAGAGAGATGGGAAAAGAAGGTATATACTTCTGCAACTCTTTCCTTGAGGGCATTAAATTGTCAATTTCATATGATACAGTACCAAGAGTATTTGTTAGATGAATTGCATAAGAAGCTTTCCTCTTCTGAACCCCTTGACCGTAAATCCTTCAGGATCTGGTACATAACTCACAGCAGGTTAGTAATCATTTTGGCAGTGTGGTTATGATGCACTGGAAGCTTCATGTAGGTCAGCTATGACTGGGGCAGTTATTCGTAGGCATGCCTGGTTGAAGGAACAATCTTTACCAGACCATGTTAAAGCTAAACTCTTGGATGCTCCAATGGAAAAACAAAAATTATTTGGTTCCTCGGCTCAGGAGGTCTTAAAAAAGTTTGAAGAAAAGGCAAAATCTGTGCAAACAGTTAAGGACTTTCTGCAAGTACAACCACCGAGATTCAGCAGAAACTGGCCTACTAAGAATTGGTTCTTTCCAGACTCGGACAGATGCCAGAGGGGCAGGAACAGGCGTCCCAGAGGTAGAGGGCAAGCTAGAGGCTCCTACAGAGGCCGTCAGTGGCAGCCTACCAACCAGAGAGGTAGTGCAGGAACAGCAACAACAACTACTACACCTGGACAGACTCAATGACTTTCCTTTGATTCCACGACCAGGGCTCAATTGAAGCACCATTAGGAAAGCTTTCTTTATACTCAAAAAACTGGCATTACATTACAAGGGACACATGGACACTGCAAATAATAGACAAAGGATACAGGTTCCACTTCCACACTTTGCCAAGAAGAAACGGAATGCCAAACCTGCCACCAAATCAAAGAGCAGAGGCTTTAAAGCAGATTAACAACTTAATTCAAATGAAAGCCATAGAAAAGGTACCTCTTTCAGAACAAGGTCAAGGATTTTACTCCAGATTATTCCTTGTTCCAAGAAGAGGCCTATTCTCGACCTGTCCGCACTGAATACTTTCTTCATTGTGCCAAAATTCAAGATGCTGACCCTACAGCAACTTCTTCCCATGCTGGGCAAGGAGTCTTGGCTGGTGACTCTAGATCTCAGAGGCATATCTGCATGTCCCTATTCGGCAAAGTTGCAGAAGACACCTCAGATTTCTTGCAGGATCAGAGCATTATCAATTCTCAGCATTGCCCTTTGGCTTATCTACTGCGCCCAGAGTATTCACGAAATGCCTGGCATCAGTAATTGCACACTGCAGACTTCAGGGGATTCAAATCTACCCATATCTGGACTGCCTTATACAAGCGGACAACAAGAAAAATTTGATAAAGGACTTGGACTATGCCATCCACCTATTACAGGCCTTGGGATACACAGTCAACATCCAAAAATCAAGACTTGTTCCATCTCAAAGGATAACTTTTTTGGGTGCAGATCTAGATACAACCACCCAAATGGCCTTTCTCACAGAAGAAAAACAAAAACAACTTCCGGATTACTTCATGAATCTGACAAGACAAACTCAGCTAACTGCAAGGAAAATCCTGCAGGCCCTGGGTTACATGGCATCCTGCATAATTCTGATTCCACAAGCCAGGCTGCATATGAGAAAATTACAATGGTACCTAAGGAGTGTATGGTCTTAGCACAGTCACAGTTTGGAAACTTTGATACCAATCATTCCTTGCCTTCAAAAGGAATTCCTGTGGTGGGCTCAAGCCTGCCAGTCCAACAGAGGGTTGCCCTTCAACAAACCAAAAACAAAACAAACCATCACCACGGACGCTTCAGACCGAGGATGGGGAGCACACATGGAGGGCAAATGTATCCAAGGCCTATGGTCTTAAGAACAGCTGCGCATGCACATAAACCAAAAGGAAATGCTGGCAGTGATGCACGCAGTCGAGGACTTCAAACCTTTCCTCCACCAAGGCCACCTGTTAATAAGGACAGACAACACCACAGTCATGTGGTACATAAACAAGCAAGGAGGCACGCATTCCTACCCTCTATGCAGGCTGGCCATGAATCTATGGGAACTATGCTTGAAACTCAATATCCAACTACAGGCCCAGTTCGTGCCAGGGAAAGAAAATGCACTGGCAGACAGCTTAAGCAGAACTACCATGGATGCAAACGAATGGATGCTGCACCCAGACATCTTTCTACTCATAACACAAACATGGGGAAAGCCGGAGATAGATCTGTTCGCCTCGCCCCACAATCATCAGCTGAAAACATTCTGCTCAAGGACATACCACCCACAAGCTTGGAGGGTGGACTCTCTCTCTTTCAGCTGGAAAGCTCTAAAGGTCTATGCCTTCCCACCTCTCCCATTAATGTCCAAGGTTTTACTGAAGATCAGGGCAGAACAGCCAAGAGTGATTCTGATAGCTCCAGACTGGCCAAGACAGCACTGGTACCCACTATTGAGGAGCATGTCACAGACGAAACCGTGGCCTCTCCCCCTATGGCCACTTCTTCTGACGCAGAACAATTTCAAGATCATGCATCCCAACTTGAAAACATTGCAGCTAACTGCCTGGAAAATTCCATAAACCCCCCTCAAAATAACTTATCACAGAGAGTAAAGGACATTATTATGGAAGCTCGCCGACCTTCCACAAGGAAGACATACTCAGCAAAATGGAAAAGATTTCTCATTTGGAACACAACAAAAGGCTTAGGTGTGACAGTGGCAAGCATGACACATATTCTGGAATACTTAACAGAATTGTTCCACAATGGCCTGTCCTATTCTTCCATTAAGATTCATGCCTCAGCAATTTCAGCAGAATACAATGCTGATCCACCTATCTTCTCGCATCCTCTCCTCAGGCAATTTCTGAGAGGAATCAAAAACATCAATCCTCCAAGGTAACCCCCTTTACCTACTTGGGATCTCAACTTTGTGCTGGAGAAACTAACACTTCCTCCCTTTGAACCAGCAGCATCGGCGGATCTACAGTTTCTGTCTTGGAAAACTGCATTCCTTCTGGCCATAACTTCAGCAAGAAGAGTATCTGAGTTACAAGCTTTAATGGCAGTACAGCCATTTCTTATCTTCCATCAGGACAGAGTTTCATTGAGAACTAGCCCTACTTTTATGCCAAAGGTAGTATCTAGGGTATCCTTGAACCAAGCTATTCACTTGCCTACATTTTTCCCAAATCCACAAAATAAAGGGGAAAAACTTCTACACACTCTGGATATACACAGACAACTACGCTACTACTTGGACAGAACTAAAAGTTACAGAAAGACTGACCAACTCCTTGTAGCATATGCTGCTGGGGTACAAGGAAAAGCAATTTCCAAACAGGCAGTTTCAAAGTGGATAGGAAATTGCATTCGATTTTGTTACTCCTTTCATGGAAAGACGGTTCATGCAAACATTAGGCCTCATTCCATGAGGGCCACAGCCACCACTACAGCCTTCCTAAGAGGGGTGGCTACCAAGGACATTTTAGAAGCTGCTACATGGAGCTCCATGCATACATTTGCCAAACATTACAATTTACCTTTATACTCCAGATCCAGAGCAGGTTTTGCTACAGCAGTCCTGCAGGGTATCTTAACTACACCATCCTTTTCTTAGTACCTCCTCCCCCAGATTGGCTATGGTATTCTACCCATATGTTATGACTGCAGATGCATCCTTGAAGGACATAGTACAATTTTGTACCTACCATAAATGTAGATGTCCGATAGGTATGCATCTGCAGTCAGGTTTACCCTCCCTCCTTCCCCTCTGTGGTATTCCTAGGGTGCTTACCCCTCCATTAGCTAGCTGGGGGATCTATTATGGTGTATTTGTTTGTATATATATGCATATATTTTGGAAAATGTTTTGGAAATTATTGCATTCCTCCAAATTTGGCCTTCTTAGAGGGCACCTGGCATCTGGGGCAAGAAACACTGAGGAAAATGGCGTCGGCTGCTTTTATACCCCAGACGCTCTGACGTCGGGGAAAGTGCGACATCAGCTGAGGCCAGACCCAGACTTTGGAATCCGGCCGACCGAAGGACTGCCTGAGGCAGGACAACCCATATGTTATGACTGAAGATGCATACCTATCGGACATCTACATTTATGGTAGGTACAAAACTGTACTTTGACTCCTTTTGAACCAGCTTTCTCAGCTAACTTAGTTTATATCATGGAAGACTGCCCTGCTCCTAGCAATTAGTTCAGCAAGAAGAGTTTCAGAGCTTCAGGCACTAATGGCAGTAGAGCCTTTCCTCATTTTTCATCAAGACAGAGTTTCTCTATGAACTAACTCCTCCTTTATGCCTAAGGTGGTATCCAGTGTAGCTCTAAATCAAACCATCCATTTACCCACCTTCTTTCCAAATCCACAGAACAAAGGAGAAAGACTCCTACATTCCTTGGACGTTCACAGGCAGCTACATTACTACTTGGATAAAACTAAGGTTTTCAGAAAATCTGACCAGCTTTTTGTATCTTATGCTACAGCATCACAAGGAAAGGCTATCTCAAAACAGACCATTTCCAAATGGATAGGACATTGCATACGTTTTTGCTACACCCACCATAGAAAACCAGTTCCTGCTAGCATAAGGCCCCACTCTACCAGGGGTGCCAACCAAGGATATTCTGGAAGCTGCAACTTGGAGTTCAGTACACACCTTCACCAAACATTACCACTTACCACTTTACTCTAAGACTAGAGCTGGCTTCGCCACTGCAGTTTTGCAGGGTCTTCTAGCCTCCTCTAACCCTGTTTGATTCCACCACCCATCCTTAGCTTTGGGATTCTACCCAGGTGTGATGACTGCAGGCAGGGTAACACGATGAACATAGTACAGTTTTGTACCTACCATAAATGTAGATGTTGGAGTGTATACCCTGCTGCAGTCCAGGTTACCCTCCATCCATCCCCTCTGAACTAGCTGAACTTATCTCTATATATATATATATATATATATATATGACATCTGGGGCAAGAAAAACTGAAGAAAATGGCGTCTGATGCCTCTGATATACCCCTGGCTCTCTGACGTCAGGGAAGAAGCGACAGCAACCGACGCCGGACCAAGACTTTGGAATTTGGGCCGACTGCGGGACCGCCTGGCGGCAGGATAACCAAGTGTGATGACTGCAGCAGGGTATACACTCGAACATCGACATTTATGGTAGGTACAAAACTCTACTTTTTTGTAGCTCCCTCAGATGTTTTCTGCCAAAGTGTTTAGATGTGCTCTGCATCTACCTGCAAGTTAAGTGCTCATCCACTATTTTTTGTCATAGTGGTACTTTTCCATCTCTTGGATATTTGAATAAGTTTAGACACATTTTCTTTTAGTTTTTTGACAGAGTTGATGTCCTTCAAGGATGCATCTGCAGTCATAACATATGGGTTGTCCTGCCTCAGGCAGCCCTTCGGTCGGCCGGATTCCAAAGTCTGGGTCTGGCCTCGGCTGATGTCGCACTTCACCCGACGTCATAGCTCCTGGGGTATAAAGGCATCAGCCGACGCCATTTTCCTCAGTCTTTCTTGCCGCGCAGTGCCCGAAGCAGAAGCCGTTCGCAAGTGCCGGTCGGTCAGATCCAGAGATTTCAGCTACCGAAGACTTCTAAAAAAGCTAAGTACCCCGTTGTGGACTCTTTCTTGCCTCAGCCGATGTCAGACAAAGTAAATAATTGTTTAACTTGTGGGAAACAAATACCTCATAAGGATTTCCACTCTTACTGCCTTCCTTGCTTAGGCCCAGACCACGACGTATCAGCTTGTTTAGCCTGTGCTTCCTTCAACCGACGGACACTTAGACGTTGGTCAGAGTTTGCTGAAGAGTTTTTTGGCTCCGCTTTTGCATATAAAATGCCGTCGGAGACTCCGACTACACATTTAGCTAAAAAACGCAAGGAAAAGGACCGACACTTGCGGCCCGCGGTTTCGGCTGAAACCACGGTTAGGCCTACCGCGAGTGTCTCTGTTTCGGCTGAAACCGAGACCTCGATTCTCCCTTCGGCCGAAAGCATGCCTCCGACAACCGAGGCCACACAGGCCCCGGCTGAGTCTGCTACAGAAATTCCTACCGAAGAAGCAGGCACACAAGATTTGTCCGACACCATTCCGTTGGACATCTCTACTCCTGCACGTGGGGCAGCTAGACCCCCTGCTTCTATGTCTATCAAGGCCTTCTCCAGGGCTAGAGCAGCTAAACTTTCCAAGGCCTTACCTACAAAAGCTCCCTCTCACAGACCTACCTCAAGTTCTCAGATTCTCAGCCTTGCTGAGGACCTTATTTCTCTGATCAGGGGATCCCAACCTCACCCAGACAGGGCCTCACAACCCCCTCCTGAAAAGAGGCCTAGGACTGAACCCCCTGAACCTCTCTCCTCTGACTATTCCTCGGATGGTTCAGATTTATCAGACCATCAGGAAGGACCATACTCACCTTATGAGGATTCTGATGCAGAAGACTCCATTCCTTCTGCCTCCCCTCCAGAAGAATTTTCATTTGGGGAAACTGTACACTCAATGAGGGAACACTTCCAATGGCAGGGTCAGGATTTTTCTGATTCTAGGAAAAGGCTAAGGACTTTTTTACACTTACCACAGCATAGGCCTTTAGTCATACCACCTGTACTATCAGTTGTAGATGATGCATACAATGATGCCAGTTCTGCCCCTGATTCTCTTCCCCCGGCCCCTGCCAAACCTGACAGATATTACAGGGTCCCGGATTCTCACTTCCACTTGTATAAGGCCCATGCTGCAGACCCAGAAACCATTTCTCAGGGCCCTAAAGGTGTTGCAGCTGCCTCTGCCAAAAACCCCCTACCCTCTGAAAGAGAATCAAGAGCATTAGAGAGATGGGGTAAAAAGGTTTATACATCTGCTACTCTTTCTGCCAGGGCTTTAAACTGTCAATTTCACATGATACAGTACTAGGAATTTTTGTTAGATCGGCTGAATAAAAAGCTTTCCTCTCCTGAACCTTTAGACCGTAAGTCCCTTCAGGATTTGGTACACAACTCTCAGCAGGTCAGTAATCATTTCTTAAAATGTGGCTATGATGCACTGGAGGCTTCATTTAGATCAGCTATGACTGGAGCAGTGATTCGAAGGCATGCCTGGCTAAAAGAGCAATCCTTGCCAGACCATGTTAAGTCTAAACTCCTAGATGCCCCTATGGAGAAACAAAGTTTATTTGGCTCCCCTGCACAGGAGGTTCTAAAGAAAGTGGAAGAAAAAGCAAAATCTGTCCAAACAGTCAAGGATTTCCTGCAGGTCCAACCTCCGAGGTTCAGCAGAAATTGGCCTTCAAAGAATTGGTCCTTTCCAGACACCTCCAGAGCACAGAGAGGCAGAAATAGACGCCCAAGAGGTAGAGGTCAATCAAGTGGTGCCTACAAGGGCCGTCAGTGGCAACCTGCCAACCAGAGAAGTGCCGCCACAGCTGCGACTGCAACCACTTCCACAGGACAGACACAATGACTTGGCTCTGATTCCGCCTACCAGGGAACAACTGGAAGCACCCTTGGGCGGAAAGCTGGCTTTATTTTCAAAAAACTGGCATTGCATTACAGGAGACAAATGGACTTTGCAAACAATAGACAAAGGCTACAGGTTTCACTTCCACACTTTACCAAAAAAGAGAGGAATGCCAAACCTTCCACCAAGCCAGAAATCAGAGGCTCTAAAACAAATCATCAACTTAATAAGGATGAGAGCAATAGAAAAGGTACCATCTATGGAACAAGGCCAAGGATTTTACTCCAGACTATTCCTTGTACCAAGAAAAGAAAATCAATGGAGGCCTATTCTCGACTTGTCCACACTGAACACATATCTCATTGTTCCAAAATTCAAGATGCTGACCCTACAGCAACTTCTTCCCATGTTGGCAAGGAGTCTTGGCTGGTGACTCTAGATCTCAAGGAGGCATACCTGCACGTCCCTATACGACCAGATTGCAGAAGACACCTCAGATTTCTTGCAGGATCAGAGCATTATCAATTCTCAGCATTGCCCTTTGGCTTATCTACTGCGCCCAGAGTATTCACGAAATGCCTGGCATCAGTAATTGCACATTGCAGGCTTCAGGGAATTCAAATCTACCCATACCTGGACGACTGCCTAATACAAGCGGACAACAAGACAAAAATAATAAAGGATTTGGCCTATGTCATACAACTGCTGCAAGCCTTGGGATACACAGTCAACATACAAAAGTCAAGACTAGTGCCATCCCAAAGGATAACATTTTTGGGTGCAGAACTGGACACAATAACTCAGATGGCTTTTCTCACAGAAGAAAAACAAAAGCAACTACCAGTCTACTTCATGGCATTAAGACAAACTCAGCTTACTGCAAGGAAAGTCCTGCAGGCTCTGGGTTACATGGCATCCTGCATAATCTTGATCCCACATGCCAGGCTGCATATGAGAAAATTACAATGGTACCTAAGGAATGTATGGTCTCAACACAGACACAGTCTAGAAACCCTGATACCAATCATTCCATGCCTGAAAAAAGAATTCCTGTGGTGGGCTCAGGCCTGCCAGACCAACAGAGAATTGCCTTTCCACAAACCACATCCAAGGCAGACCATCACCACGGACGCCTCAGACCTAGGCTGGGGGGCACACATGGAAGACAAGTGTATCCAAGGCCTATGGTCCCAGGACCAGCTGAATCTACACATAAATCTAAAGGAGATGCTGGCAGTGAAGCATGCAATCGAGGCATTCAAATCATTCCTCCAGCAAGGACACCTGCTGATAAGGACGGACAATACCACAGTCATGTGGTACATCAACAAACAGGGAGGCACACATTCATACCCTCTATGCCGGATGGCAATGGACCTGTGGAACTTAGGCCTGAATCTCAACATTCAACTGCAGGCCAAATTCGTACCAGGAAAAGAGAATTCACTAGCAGACAGCTTAAGCAGAACTACCACGGATGCTCACGAATGGATGCTGCATCCAGACATCTTCAAAACCATAACAAAGAAATGGGGAATGCCAGAGATAGACCTGTTCGCCTCCCCACTCAACCACCAACTGAAGAAATTCTGCTCAAGAGTATACCACCCACAAGCCTGGAGGGTGGACTCACTTTCTTTCAGCTGGAAGGCCCTGACAGTTTATGCCTTTCCACCTCTCCCATTGATGTACAAAGTTCTACTGAAGATCAGAGAGGAACAGCCAAAGGTAATTCTGATAGCTCCAGACTGGCCAAGGCAGCATTGGTACCCGCTACTGAGAAGCATGTCTCGGACGAACTCATGGCCTCTACCTCTATGGCCTTTACTTCTAACGCAGAACAACTACAAGACCCTGCATCCAAACTTAAAAACGCTGCAGCTAACTGCTTGGAAAATTGCATAAAACAAAACCAACCTGTTTTATCTCAGAGGGTCAAGGACATTATCCTGGAGGCTCGCAGACCCTCCACAAGGAAAACATATTCAGCCAAATGGAAGAGATTCCTCATTTGGAGTGCAGCAAAGGGAACAAATGTCACACTGGCAAACCTAGCACACATCCTAGAATACTTAGCAGAACTGTTCCACAATGGCCTGTCCTATTCTTCAATTAAGATTCATGCATCAGCAATTTCAGCAGAGTACAACATGGATCCTCCTGTCTTCTCTCATCCTCTCCTCAGACAATTTTTGAGAGGGATCAAAAATGTAAAACCCCCAAGGAAACCACCTCTGCCTGCATGGGATCTCAATTTTGTGCTAGAAAAATTAACACTTCCCTCTTTTGAACCAGCAGCAACAGCAGACTTGCAGTTCTTATCTTGGAAAACTGCCTTCCTGCTAGCAATCACTTCAGCAAGAAGGGTATCCGAGTTACAGGCATTAATGGCAGTGCAGCCTTTCCTTATCTTTCACCAGGATAGAGTGTCTCTGAGAACCAATCCTACTTTCATGCCAAAGGTGGTATCCAGGGTATCCTTGAACCAAGCTATTCATTTACCTACATTCTTCCCTAACCCACAGAACAGGGGGGAAAAACTACTACACACCTTGGATGTACACAGACAACTGCGCTACTATCTGGACAGAACTAAGACCAGCAGAAAAACTGACCAGCTTCTGGTAGCATATGCAACAGGAGTGCAAGGAAAAGCAATTTCAAAACAGACAATCTCAAAATGGATAGGAAATTGCATTCGATTCTGCTACTCATTTCATGGAAAGACAACTCCTGAAAATATCAGGCCTCACTCCACAAGAGCTACAGCCACCACTACAGCTTTCCTACGAGGAGTGGCTACCAAAGACATTTTAGAAGCTGCTACTTGGAGCTCCGTGCATACATTTGCCAAGCATTACAATCTTCCTTTACATTCCAGATCCCGAGCAGGTTTTGCAACTGCAGTTTTACAAGGGATCTTAACTACACCATCATTATCTTAGTGCCTCCTCCCCCAGTTTGGCTATGGTATTCTACCCATATGTTATGACTGAAGATGCATCCTTGAAGGACATAGTACAGTTTTGTACCTACCATAAATGTAGATGTCCGATAGGTATGCATCTGCAGTCAGGATTACCCACCCTCCTTCCCCTCTGTGGTATTCCTAGGGTACTTACCCCTCTCTTAGCTAGCTGGGGGAATCTATTATGGTGTATTTGTTTGTATGTATATATGTATATATTCCCTTTGATTTCTACTGTTTGGAATGATCTACTTTTATACAAATTTAGCCTTCCTAGAGGGCACCTGGCATCTGGGGCAAGAAACACTGAGGAAAATGGCGTCGGCTGATGCCTTTATACCCCAGGAGCTATGACGTCGGGTGAAGTGCGACATCAGCCGAGGCCAGACCCAGACTTTGGAATCCGGCCGACCGAAGGGCTGCCTGAGGCAGGACAACCCATATGTTATGACTGCAGATGCATACCTATCGGACATCTACATTTATGGTAGGTACAAAACTGTACTTTCTTTAGAGCTCCTTCCTCTTCTTCTTTCCCTTTCAGTTTCATGTAGGCCTTGTCTACCTCTGCCATTAAAAAAATAATATTTGGAAACGTGTGTATATTTCTTTTGATTTTTTTTTTTCTTCTGTATCTGCCATTGTGCTTTGTGCATTATCTTTGATGTTCCCTTTGATTTTTCTTCTGTAGCTCTCTGTGCCTGTGTGCATGTCTGCATCTGTGTCTGTGTATGTTTAGTATGTCATTGATAGAGAAAGATAGTTCCACCCCAAAATTCTGAATTTTGGAGACTTTGTGACTTTTCTTGGGATCTAGCATCTCTTCCCAATCCTTTATGTTGTAAATTTTTTGAAACTAATAACCCCATGCTGTTAAGTCCGTTTCTTGAATTGTTTTAATTTCTGTCTGTCCTTTGTATGATCTGCTAATTGATACTAATTTCTCAGACCTGTGTGTTCTTGCTTCTGATATGCATACTTGTCAACCTGGAAACATCAAAAATCTGGACAAAGGCCCATAAAAAATAGGTACAACTGGCCACAAATCTGTATTCTGATTAATATCACATTTGCATACACTATTATCTAATCCCACCCACTCCAGTGAAATTGTGGGATACCAACAAGCATTCAAATGCAAACTGAAGAACAGATAAAATATTAAACACAAAATAGAATAGTGTTTTCATATTAACATTTGAAATTATATCAAACTTTAACATTGTATAAAAAACTAAAATGCAGTTTTCTTTCATAAAAATAAAATAACTGCTACACACACTCAAAGAACCTCAAAGTCTGTGATTGGAGCATGAATGGTTAAGCTTAAAAAAAAAGCTAATAGTAAAGACTAGTTTAATAGCACATAAATAGATGTTCTTCGTGTTTCACTGTTGCAGTCATCACATTTGGGTTATCCCGGCCAGGGTAGCCCTCAGCCAGCCCGAACACCAGAGTCTTAGTATTTCTGCGTCGGTTGCTGTCACTTCAGAACTGACTTCAGATTGTCAGTAGTATAAAGTAAGGTAGCCACCACCAATACATCAGTCTTTCTTGCCGTGGAGCCTGTAGCAGAAGCAGTTTGCGTGAGTGCCGGTCAGCCACTACCTAAGTTTCGTCTACCGAATTGAAGTCTTCTAAAGCTAAGTACTCCATTGAGGATCCTTTTTTCTTGCACTAACCGATGTCAGAAAAAGTTAATAATTGTCTCGCCTGTGGAAAGTAAGTACCACACCGAGACTGCCATTCTTACTATGTCACTTGTTTAGGCCCAACCACGATGTCACCTTTTGTTGCTTCTGTGCTTTATTGAACCCCAGAACTATCCATCGTCGGGCCCTTATTGTAGCCAGATATTTTCGCTTACAGTCTTCGAATTCTGACATGGCTTCGGTAAGCCATCCGACAGCAGATCTTCCTAAAAAACATACAGAAAAAGACAGACTGCACAGGTCCAAACCTACCGACAACTCTTCCGTTAAGCTAGTCATCAGTTCTCTGGTCCTCGGTGAGGTGCTTTCGCAGCCCCTGATGCCCACTTCTTTGGATTCGCAGGCCGCTACAGATACCCTTTCAGAGTCCGGTATGCCGCAAAGCTCTTTGACTAAGGATCCTGCGGTCGTCTCTACCTTGGATGGTTCTGGAGCCACTGAGCAGGCACCAGCTTCTAAGGAAGTCCTTCGTACTACCGATTCTCGACACAAACCGACATCTTCTTTCACAACTACTGTTCTCTCAAAAAGACCAAGCTTCTTAGGCCCAGGGTACAACCCACTCTCAGGCACCTGCTTCCTTGCCTCAGTCTCAGATGCTTAAAATGGCAGAAGACCTTATCAGGCTAATCAGGGGAAGCCAAGCTACCCCTCCAAAAGAAAAAGAGATCCGTCCCCTGTAGTTTGGTCTGAGCAAGAGTCCGATGACTCTGATGCATCTGAAGATGAAGAATTGCAACCCCTCTCTACTTATGAGGATTCTGATGCAGAGGATTCCATACCTTCAGCCTCTCCCTCAGAGGATTTTTCCTTTGGGGAAACCCTGCGTACCTTAAGGGAGCATTTCCAATGGGAGAGTCAAGACTACCCTCAGTCTAAAAAGAGACTCAGGTTATTCCTAGATCTTCCAAAGCACAGACCCTTGGCCATCCCCCCAGTCCTGGATGTTGTGGAGGATGTTTTCCTGGAATTCAGCTTGACTCTTGACACTCTTCCCTCCTGCGCCCAGAAAACCAGACCGGTACTATAGAGTCCCTGACACACACAAATTTCTTTTTAAAAACCCTACTGCTGATCCTGAGGTAATTACTCAAGGAACTAAAGGGATTAAAGCAATCTCTGCTAAGAATACCATGCCCTCAGATAGGGATTCCCGAGCACTAGACAGATGGGGTAAACAAGTATACACCTCAGCTACTCTTGCTGTCAGGGCACTAAATTGTCAGTTCCATATGCTAAACTTTCAGCAACATACCCTGGAACTACTCAAACATAAAATACCTTCATTTCCTGCTTGGGCAGAATCTAAAGAATTGCAAGAATTAATGCATTCTGCAAGTCAAGTAACTAAACACACCTTGCACTGTGGTTTTGACATCCTAGAAGCTTCTTGCAGGGCAGCAGTCACTGGGATATGTCATTAGAAGGCACACATGGCTTAAGGAACAGCCCCTGACAGACCATGTCATATCTAAATTGTTGTTTGCCCCCTTGAACAAAGGTAACTTATTTGACACTATGGCAGAAGAGATCTTAAAAAAATGAAGGAAAAAGCAAAATCTATGCAAACAATTAAGGATTTCTTACAGTTCCAGACACCCAGGTTCAGCAGGCATTGTCCCACCAAACACTGGTCCTTTCCTGCTCCCTCCAAGCCAGTCCAGCCTAGGCCCTGGGGAACCAGACCCCCCAGACAGCAGCCACAGCGAATGCAGAGATCTAAGTAGTGGACTACCTTCACTTCAAAACCAAGGAGTTCTAAGCCACCCCCTTATGGTAAGAACTCACATTGACTCACCTCCCCCACTACCTCCCTCTGCCTACCTTCACTTACCCCTAGGAGAAAAACTCTCCTTTCACACAAGCACCTGGGCCACTATTACCATCAACCACTGGGCTCTGAACATAGTGTCTCAGGGATACAAATTTTCTTTCCACACCCTTCCAACCCCAAAAAGGTTCCCATATCTACCTCCAAACCAGTGGGCAGAGGCTCAAAAGCAAATCCTTTCCCTGCTTTCTATGAGGGCAGTAGAGCACATGCCTGCAGAACAGATAGGCCAAGGTTTCTACTTCAGACTTTTTCTGGTGCCCAGAAAAGAGGGCACCTGGCACCCCATCCTCAATCTATCCATTCTAAACACCTTCCTGGTGATCCCAAAATTCAAAATGCTCACCCTCCAGCAGCTGCTACCCATGCTCTCCAAGGATGCTTGGCTAGCCACCCTAGATCTAAAAGAGGCCTACCTCCACATTCCTATCAGGGAATCATGCAGGAAATAATTTTGTTTCAGGGCAGGATCTCAACATTTTCAGTTCTCTGCTCTTCCCTTTGGCTTATCTGCTGCTCCCAGAGTTTTTACAGTCTGGCTCTGGCCATTGCCTTTTGCAGACAGAAATATCCAGATTTACCCATACTTAGATGACTGCCTTATTCAGGCAGACAGCCAGGAAAGGCTGCTCAAGCACCTGGCCTTTGTAAAGACCCTACTAACCTCCCTAGGGTACACAATCAACGAAAATAAATCCAAACAGGTGCCCACCCAAAGGATTATCTTCCTGGGGGCAAGCCTGGACACAGCATCCCAGATGGCATTCCTTACACCAGAAAAACAAATTTCCCTGACAGCCTACTTCTCTCAACTAGCCACCAGGCCCCATTTATCTGCAAAGAAGATCCTGCAAGCTCTGGGGTTCATGGCATCTTGCATACTAAAAATCAGAGCCAGCAAACGATGACTGAATAAAATAATTATATTAAACAAAATCACAGCATATTGTGACAAACACAAACCGGTTTCGGCTGGTAAAACACAGCCTTCTTCAGTGTACAAAAAATATCATGAAATACAATTGCTGCATATATACAGATAACAGAAATCCTATTGGCTTAGAATTAAAGGTGTTCATTAAGTCCAGGAGGGAACAACCCACCCAGTCTAATAATCCATTTCTTTTCTTTTGTATTTAATATGGAATGCCATTCAGATTTATTTGCCCTATTCCCTGGAATCATATCAATAACAATAAAGTTAAACTTGCAGGTTGAATGTACTAATGTATGTTTATAAAGAGCATTGTGTATCCTCTTTTGTTTAATGTTACTGATGTGCTCGGAAATACGAATTCTGAGAGGTCTGGACGTTTGTCCAACATAGAATGCACCGCAATTACAAGAGGCCAAATAAATGATCCAATCACTGGAACAATTTGAGAAAAATCTCAAATCAAAAACTTGTGAGCAATTACGACTGGAGAATTGTTTGGACTTATAGATATATTTGCAATTGTTACAATGTCCACATGGAAAACAACCATGTAGTGGTTCACCTGTCAGTGTTGTTTGTACCAAATTATGTACTTTGTTATCCCTGTGTTTATAATGATTGAAAAAAGAATTGAGATTCTTCCCTTTCCTGTAAGAAAAAAGACAGTTGTCAGGGATAATGCTGTTGATGTCCATATCACATTGTAGGATGTTCCAATGCCTCCGTACACTTTGAATAAGGCGATTGGAATTACGAGCAAATGTAGTTGTAAATCTTAGAGGTTGACATGATTTATTGGCATGTGTCTTATATGTAAGTAAGTCCATTCTGTTCATAGAACCAACCTTGTTGCTAGCCATGGTTACAACACCACTTCTATACCCTCGAGATTTAAATCTGTTAATTATGTCAGATTTATGTTTCAAATAAGTGCTTTCATCTGAGCAAATACGTTTAGCACAATAAATTGTGACTTAGGAATATTGCGTGCTATGTGAGGTGGATGGTAACTAGAAGCATGCAGGATTGAATTATATTCCGGAAACTTCCTGTATATGTCAGTGGATAATGTATGATCAGGGGCCCTCTGGATTAATACATCCAAAAATGTAATGGTCTCCATGTCATAGTTAATGGTGAAATGCAGGCCCCAAACATTATTATTTAAATAAGTTACAAATTCCAATAGAGAGCTTTCATCCCCCCTCCATACCAACCAAACATCATCAAGATACCTTCTCCATATATCAATCTCTGACAAAAAAGTGTTTCTTTCTTCATCATAAATTATATGATTCTCAACAAAAGCCATGAAGAGATCAGCATATATAGGGTCAAAAGAGGCCCCCATAGCTGTCCCTTTGGTTTGCCAAAAACATTGTTCTCTGTAGTAAAAAACATTACTCGTAAGAACATATTGTGCTAAACCCACCAAGAAATTATTGAAGTCAGAACTATATAAGTTTGAGACTTCAAGCCAATAAGCTAGAGCATTAAGCCCGTCCTGGTGTGGAATATTAGTGTATAAAGCACTTACGTCCAAAGAACATAGAAACCAACCCAGCTCAAGCTGTGTGTCAGAGACAATCTGTAAGAAGTTTGTTGTATCCTGTAGACGTGATCGAATATTGGATAACAAGGGCTTGAGATGCTTGGTCAGAAATAATGAAAGGGGTTCTGTAATGTATCCCCTACCGGATACAATGGGCCTGCCTGGTAGATGAGAAAGATCTTTGTGAATTTTTGGCAGAAAGTATATGTATTGGTTAATAGGATCATGAACTAAAAGTTGATTCATAATATCATTAGTAATGATAGCCTCATCCCTTGCCTGTCGTAAGTATCCCTCAGTTTGTTTGCTGAACATATTAGTTGGATCAATAACCATATACGAATAATATCTTTGGTCATTGAGTTGTCGTATGGCTTCCCTATCATAATCAGCCCAATTTAATACAACCACAGCACCACCTTTGTCAGCTGTAATGATAACAATTTCCCTGTTGTTTTGAAGTTCAAGAATAGCTTGTTTTTCATCAAAAGATAGATTATGTTGTAATGAAATATCAGAACCCAAAAATGCAGGTCCTTAAGTACACTATTCTGAAACTGTAATACAATTTGATGCATTGGTGGAGAAAAATTGGATCTGTGATATACAAATCTATCATGATCATAAGTAGAATCAGTATCGCCAAAAAACAACTTCAAATTCAACAAACGACAGAAATTAACAACATCCTGTGCAAAAGATTCCTCTGACACAGTAAAGCCTGGAATGAAAGTAAGGCCTTTATTCAACATTCTCATTTGAGTTTGAGAAAGTTCAAATCCTGATAAGTTTAAGACATTATAGTATGATGTTGTCATTTCGCCAAAGCAATGTTCAGAAGGCCCTGAATGTTCTCTATTTCTGCGGTGTTTCCGTCCACCCCGCCTAGTTTTAGGCCTAAAGGGGTTGACCTTGGTGTTCTTTTTGGGGTAGGTGACCCTGAGACTGTTGTGGCTTCATTTTCTGTGCATGATGAGGTATCCTCAAAAGAGGATGTAGTCTCAATCTCATGCCTTTTTAAGATTGCTCTAGGTCTTTTCCTTTTATTAGTAGGTTTAAAAGGAATGGGGGAAAACCTAACATGTTTGGAACTAGAAGAAAATGGATTGCCCCTTTTGTAATCTTCCTGGTCCCTAGTAAACTTTTTAGTTTTTCTGGATTTGAGTTCAGTGTCAAGCTTACATAAATCAGAGGCCACATTATTTAATAATTTATTAAAAAATGGTTCCTCCTGATAGACCTCCAGTTTGTTGACTAGAATATTGATTTCCTCTAATTCTTTGTCAATAGCCCTATTATGGAACTTAAATAACTCAACAACAAATGCCATGGTTGCTTCTTGTTGTATTTTGTTCCATTGTGAATTGAGTTCATCATCCGCATTAGTAACATGGGGGATGGTGCGAACACGCAATCCCCTCGGGGTTATTCCTGCAGTCTGGTAAGCTTATAATTAAGCGTAATATTAAATACAAAAGAAAATAAATGGATTATTAGACTGGGTGGGTTGTTCCCTCCTGGACTTAATGAACACCTTTAATTCTAAGCCAATAGGATTTCTGTTATCTGTATATATGCAGCAATTGTATTTCATGATATTTTTTGTACACTGAAGAAGGCTGTGTTTTGCCAGCCGAAACCGGTTTGTGTTTGTCACAATATGCTGTGATTTTGTTTAATATAATTATTTTATTCAGTCATCGTTTGCTAGCTCTGATTTTTTGTTCCTGACTGTTGGTGGTTCTTGAGCCTTGCAATTGCTACAGTGCAGGAGGTTTCTTCTTTCATCTTGCATACTACTCATTCCATATGCCAGACTGCATATGAGGAAATTTCTGTGGTACCTAAAAAGCTTTTGGTGTCAACACTCTCAAGACCTGGAAACTCTCATACCTATAATTCCTTGGCTCAGAAAAGATTTTCTTTGGTGGGCAACAGCATGCTCCCATAACAAGAGACTGCCTTTCTCACCACCCCCTGCTGCCCAGACCCTCACCGCAGACGCATCAACTATGCTTGGGGTGCACACCTCAATGAAGCCCACAGCAAATCCCTGTGCACATCATCCAAAAAGAGATTATGGCTGTCCAGCACGCCTTGATAGCTTTCAAACCCCTTCTCTCCCCAGGGGCTCTCCTGATCAAAACAGGCAACCCCACTGTGATGTGGTATATCAACATGCAGGGAAGGACTCATCCATGCTCTCTATGCAGGCTGGACTTGACCCTTTGGCACACAGCCTCTGCCATGCTACTGCACCTGTTAGCACAATTCCTACCAGGCTCTCTCAACTCTCTGGCAGACCAATTAAGCAGAAATCTTCTGGATCCATACGAGTGGCAGCTCATCATAAGAACTTTCACCCTAATAACTCAGAAATGAGGCACCCTGAAGGCCGACCTCTTTGCCTCCCTCACCAACCATCAGCTCAACAAATTCTGCACCAGGGAGCATCACTGCATGGCTTGAAAAGTGGATGCTCTGTCCTTCCCCTGAGTCAGTCTTTACCTTTCCTCCACTACCTCTCATCTCCAGGGTACTGCTGAAAATAAACGAGGAAAAACCAAGGACAATTCTTATAGCACCAGACTGGCCTCTCCAGCACTGGTACCCCTTGCTGCACAGCCTGTCCCCACTACCAGCATGGCATCTTCCTCGGATTCCAAACCCTCTGACCCAGAGGAAAGGGGAATTCATGCACCCCAATTGCGGACACCCAGTTTGGCAACTTGGCTTATTCCCTAACCCCAGATCAATTTGCCAACCTCAGTAAACAGGTTCTAGATGTTATCTGTGAGGCCAGACACCCTAGCATTAGAAAGTCTTATGCTGACAAATGGAAAAGGTTCTGCACCTGGATCCAGGCTAAGGGAGCCAATACGGCACATCCCTCCCTCCCTCTCATCCTGGATTACTACACAGTGGCCTCTCTTTCTCCTCTATAAAAATTCATGCCTCTGCTATTTTGCTCATTTTCCCACTGAGCATCCCCTTTTCTCCCACCCTTTGATCAAACAGTTCCTAAGAGGGGCTAGTAACTTGAGGCCACCCAGAATTGAAGCAACCCTAGCTTGGGACCTTAACTTTGTATTGGAAAATCTCACCCTGCCCCCTTTCGAACCAGCTTCTTCTGCAGAGCTAAAATTTCTCTACTGGAAGACAGCATTCCTTCAGGCCATCACTTCAGCCAGAAGAGTCTCCGAGTTGCAAGCGCTCATGGCTGTGGAACCCCTCATTATATTCCATGCTGACAGGATGTCCCTCAGAACTAACCCATCCTTCATGCCCAAGGTGGTGTTCAGTGTGGCTCTCAACCAATCTATACATTTGCTCACCTTTAGTTTCTATGACTGTCTGCACCCATTTCCTCAACTTTGGGAATCAACCCAAATGTGATGACTGCAACAGTGAAACACGAAGAACATAGTTCAGTTGTGTAAACTTACCATAAATGTAGATGTTCAAGTGTATTCACTGTTGCAGTCCTGGTTTCCCTCCCTCCACCCCCTTATTCTCTTTCCTTACAAAGGGACATATTGGTATTTGCATCCTACTGGTGGGGTTCTTCCACCTGAACCTGGCTCCTACTTGGGTGCTCCTGACAGGTTAGGGCAAGAAAAACTGATTGAATGATGTCGGCTGCCTTAATTTGTACTACTGACGACGACCTGACGTCAGTCCTGAAGTGACAGCAACCGACGCAGAAATATTAAGCCTCTGGTATTTGGGCCGGCCAAGGGCTACCCTGGCAGGGATAACCCAAATGGGATGACTGCAACAGTGAATACACTTGAACATCTACATTTATGGTAAGTGTACACAACTGTACTTTTCTCCATTCCTTCAATAGGTTCTTGGTATTTATTTCCCTCCAGTCCTCCTCATATTCCCTCTTGTCTCTAATCATTTTCCTTCTTTCTTTCTCAGCTTCACCTATCTAGTCCCTTTCTCTAACAACACTGATGAGAGCAAGTGTCTCATTTCCATCCTCCACCCCTGTTTATTTTAAAATAATATCTTCCCTAATATAGTCTTCCAGTCAATCCATCAAGTCTAGATCTCTACTATGTAGAAGTGTATCTTGTCCATGGTGTACAAGATGCACTTTCCTGTATATTTCTTCAGTAACCTTTTAACACTGAATTCCTCCACCATACACTGTTTCGCATCCAACTGTTGAGATCTTTGAATTTTTTTTAATTTTCTGAAGCTAGCAGGCTTTAATACAGATAGTATGTCTGAGAAAACTTACTTTAGCTTGTCATTTTCATCTCCTCCTTTTAGGCACCTCAACCATTGCTTCTTGCAGTTTGTTTATCTTAATGCAAACGGTCACATGTGTGGTCTCTGTTCATTTGACTGCTACTTTTGTCACTGTATGCTAAGCTCTTCCCAGCATGAATCCTGGAACTGCTTGAGCACTGAGCAGGCACTACCTCTTCGCGCCTCTCTTCTACCCCATATGATATGTTTTCATTGCAACTCAAATAATCTCTGCAGCCCTGTTTTCATTTTAATACCTTTTCTTCCATACCGCATACTTCTGTTTTCTTCTTCTTCCTCATTTCTCCATCTTTCTCTATTTCTCATTTCCTCCATCTGAGTTCTTTCTCCACTCCCTCAGTTTGAGCTCTGTCATGTGTCCCCTAAATTGCCTCTTTTACTTATTTTTACCCAGTGCCCTTTACTCCTTGCTCATTCTCCGTATCCTACCAGTTACTATCAGTTCTCCTTCTCCATACCAGTTTCTTTTTCCTAAACCCCACTTATCCACTTGCCTTTTGTAGACTCCTGGTAGACCTTCCCTGATCTCCTTCATTATCTTTTATGCTTTCTTACCTTAACGTTACAATTCTTTGTATGCATTTCTCAGGCCTTTTATACCTTTTAGCTTCCTTATATCTAACTCTACCATCTGCAGTTTCCTACATACAACCGCATAAAGCTGTTCTTAGCCTCAACACTGTTCCGTAACATGTTGATCTCATACAGCAGTTACCTCTCCCTTTCTCTCTCCTTTTTTTAACAGTCTAATTGTACTTCCTTTTTCATCCATCCTCCTTACATGTCTTTCTCTAGAATTGGATGGCCATGTTATAGGTTAAGGGCCTCTTGAGGATTAAGGGAAGATAGTCTGCATCAGAAAACCAACAAGCTTTTAAAGTGTTGACTAACATTCTAATAGTCTGATGCAGTTTTACTATGTTAGCACTTCAAACATCTCTCTCATAATGCCTATCGATCCTAATATATACTAGTTTGTGTTGCTAAACAACATATTTTCATCATCAGCTTTTCTAACATGACACATTTGCTTGGCTCATATAATACTCTCCTATCTCTTCATACAGATAAGTTCCTGCATGTTGAAGATTCCTGACCTGACTGAATACAAACACTGATACAAAGTATTACTTCAAAATTTCTGCCTGGCTACTTATATCTCCTCCATTCCTTCTTCAGGAAACCCATGTTTCAGTTCATCATTTTCTAAGTCAACTACCAGTAAAACCTTTCTTTATACCCATGCCTAAACTCTCAAGACATAGCTCCATTTTGGCTCTTCTGTTTCACCTCCTCTACTATTTTTCTTCTTTTACCCCCCCGAGGAATGGAAAATAAAACTTTAAAGCACACTTTTCCATATCAGCTGGTGATGGAGAAAGAAAAGAACCTTTTACCTGGAGGAGCCAGTGGAACTAGCCGAGATAAATATTTTTATTTTCTGTCTACTCTGGACTTTGAGACGGTGTGCATTGCGAACTAAGCAAAAGAAGTTAGGAGCATGCTGGCCTGAGGGCGAACCGGTCCTTCTCCGACTCTGCAGCCTCTACTGCTGCTGCACTTAACTTAAGTATTACTAGTATGGATCTGATGGATGGACTGTACATTACCTTAAGTACTACTAGGCTTGCTGCTCTGAGTCCGTATTAATTTAAAACAAAAAAACAGCTTGAGAGAGTCATCCTCCACCGCTCTGACTCCATTAGCTGGTCTGACTGTGACACTGTGCTGCTGCTGACTGCTGGCTGCTACTTTAAATCCAGGCAATACCAAGTACGAAGTTCTATGAATGTAGAAAAAGGTAAACAGACTACAGACATGTGCACACCTTCAAGCCCTCAGACGAATTCCAGCAAGCTGGAGTCTGCTTGACAAAGCTGATGCCATCCTGCACATCCTGCACATGACGATGTCAGCAACGACTTTGTAAAAAAAAAAAAAAAAAAAAAATGAAAAACTGGGAAATTTGGGAATTGAAGGGGCCACTCTGGAATTTGTGGCACCCCATATATTTTGCCATCAAAACCATTAAATACCGAGGAATTTGGTGTGGTCGAGAGGTATGCTAATATGTAATCTGCCAATTTAGGCAATGTCTAATTTTTTTATTTACCTCTTGAAAGTCTTTTCTTTCTTGTATTAAGCCTATATGTTAAAATTGAGTAGTGTCTCTTAAATTTAATATTTTTCTTCCTTCCACACTGCTGTCCTTTCCTTCCTTCATGTGTGTTCCTAAAATCTTAGATTTATACTACATTTTCTCCAAATAATTGCTGCCATTTGTTTTTGCCTACCTTTTTTTCTTATTCCACTCATACCTCATGGGAAGAATATTACTTTCATTCTGTTATACCCATTGATTTATTACATGCTGTAGCATTCTTTATATGGTTTCCTGTATACTGGTTATCATTCTTTATCTGTTGCTTTTAAAGCCTCTGTTGGACCTCCTAACTCAAGCATCTCTTCTTTATCTATCCATATACCCTTCCGTGTGGGCATAAAAGAGTTGTATTGCTTTACATTGTTCTTTTATGGTTAGCAACCCCAGTCTGCACTGTTTTCCTGGCAGCATCAGCTTCTCTCGCTTTACCCTGTTTCTTTTTCCCTCGTAAATAAATTCCTTCATATCTTTCTCTAGTGCTTTGTGAACCTGTTTTGGAGGTTGGTAGAAGTATGCCCAGCTCATATACACACCTAGAGGAACTAAAAACATCCAAATGATTTTCCATTTCCTAACCTTATTTATAATATCCTTTTTGTTTCAGACTTGTGCTGCCTCATCCAGTCTGTGCTTTAACCACACCCTAGATTTCTTATTTTATCATGCCCCCGTGGGTAGTTCTAAGTCTGAACTAGGTTAAATATTGTGTTGTAGTGCATATCCACTGCTTTTATTTTTGTTTCTTTCATTTTGGATCCAATCAACTTGTCATTTTGTAATTTCTTCAATTTTTTTGTAAGCCTCACTTATGGTCAGTCTCAAACTATTACATCATCTGGAAATAGAGCTATTTTCTGGGCCGCGTTCCCTCATAGGTTCATACTAGGCTATCTGCCCTAGGGCATTTATAAGCCTAGCCAGAGTGTGTATGGCTTTCGCCACCCATATTAAATTAATTTTGCTATGCCCTTTTTCAAGGTTAGTATACTGTGCCTCTGTCTAACAGTGGCACAGAAGTGATACCCGGGGAAAACCTACGATCTCCCATCCACTCATCAAGATTCCTCTTGAAGAGAGTCAATGAGGGACTCTGCCTAACCTGGACTGGGATTTTATTCCAGAGTGAAGGGAGCGTCTGGGTTATGAATCTGTCCCTCCAGCATGTCCTATTTATTTCAGTGCTGAGGTTCAAGTCCCTTGAGCGCGTAGCTCGATGGGATTTGGCTTTTCTGAGGTGCAGCATGTCCATTAATTCCGGGTTGGACATGGCTTTATACGTCAGGCACAGATCGCCTCTGAGCAGGCGGTATGCCACTGAGTAGAACTGGAGTTTCTTTAACCGGGCAGCATACGCATCTGTTTGAGCCCCTTGATCCTCTTGGTGAGGTACTTTTGGGGTCTTTCCAGTTGCTGCAGGTGTCTGGTAAGGTACATCCCAAAAGGGGCATTGTACTCAATTATGGGCCTGATGAGGGATGAGTAAAGAGGCACGATGACCTCCCCTGATCTAGATGTGAATCCCTTCATGATTAGGTGGGCTATATAAAATGTTTTTGTAACCACTTTGACCACGTGGTTGTCAAATGAGAGATTGCTATCAACTTGGTTCCCCAGGTCCCTAATTACTTCTTCTGTACTTAATGGATTACCACCTATGTGGTAATTTGTGGGCACTTTGTTTTTGCCAAAGGGGATGACTATACACTTTTTGGCGTTTAGCTTGAGGCCTTGGCTCTGGCACCAGTTGTCTGTTTCTATGAGGCCCTTTTAGAGGATGCTTGTGTCAGCTGGAGAGTCGATTATGGTGCCCAGTTTGCAGTCATCTGCGAACTTGGTCAGCCACAGTCCTTCCATGTTGGCCTGTACCTCCGAGAAATATATACCGAACAAGAGAGGTCCCAGGACTGAGCCTTGTGGGACACCACTTGTAACTGGTTTGGAGTCTGACATGGCTCCAGCAATTCTAACCATGTGGGTTCTGTCCTTGAGCCAGTTTGCAACCCATCTAGTGACAATTGGGTTTATATTTAAGCTGGTGAGCTTATCTATAATGCCCGAGTGGGGTACGGTATCAAAGGCTTTTGCAAGGTCCGGGTAGGCTGTGTGGACCACCTTCCCCTTGTCAATGGCCTTGGTGACTGTTTCAAAGAAATCGATCAGGTTCAAGAGGCAGGATCTGCCCTTAACAAAGCCGAACTGGGTAGGAGATCCAGTGTCTGCAGGTCCCCAATATCTTTATTTATAAGGTCCATGATGATCCTTTCCATAGCTTTGCAGACCAAGCTAGTGAGACTTATGGGGCGATAGTTTCCAGGATCCGTTGAGGCACCACCTTTGTGGAGAGGGACCACTGTTGCTGTACGCCACTCTTTGGGTACATATCCTGTAGTAAGGCTAAGACTGAACAGTAGTTTTAAGTTTGGGTTTAGCTCTTCTTGGAGTTCATGTAGGACGCAGCCGGGACACCGTCTGGTCCATTGATGCTGTGTTTCTTGCTTTGGAGAGGGCAGCTCTTACCTGAGCATCTGAGATGTCAGGGGGGCAGCACTCTGCTGGGATAGATATTAGCCCTTTTGGTGGGGAGGGGAGAAGAAGTTTGCGCAGAACCTGTCAGCTAGGATGTTGGCAATGTCTGTGGGTTCGGTGTATTTTATGTCATTTTGGACTAATTCTGAGCATATCTGGGAATTCCCACCCAGGTTCCTAACATAACTAAAGAAAGCCTTGTGATTATCCTTAGTATCCTGTGCAATTTTTCTCTCTAAGCTGTCCTTAGACGATTTTATAAGTGCCCGTAGTTTTTTGCTAATACTGATCAGAGATGCCTTCCCTTTTAGGGATTTTGCTCTATCATGTAGTAGCTTCCTCCTTCTATTGTATAGTTTGTTTATGGCTGGGGTCCACCAGACAGGACATCTGCCTTTGGAGGATTGGGTCTTGGTTTTATTTGGGATTGCATGATCCATGCATTCCTGAAGGTGTTCATAGAATGCGTTTATAAAGGATTTTGTGGTCTGGGCTGTATTATCCACAGGCCCGGGGGCTTTGAAGGATTCCACCTTGGTTTTGAGGAGTGTGAAATTTGCTTTAGAGAAGTTTTTCACTGTGGTTTTCTGGGCATGGGGTGGGGTCGGGATGTGAATATCCAGTGAGATTAGTTTATGGTCTGATCTTACCAGTGAGGGATACACTTCTGGTCTGGAGCATAGAGTCCCCATGTTGGTGATGATCAGGTCCAGTATGTTTTCCCCTCTTGTGGGAGTGGTAACAAGTTGTTCCATAGCATTTGAGTTTATAAATTCTAGGAACCTTTGGGCTAGGGAGTTGGAGCTAGAGTAATGCTGCCAGTCTATGGTTGGGTAGTTGAAGTCACCAAATATAATGGTGTTTGGAGAGACCTTCATATTTTCCAGTGTTCTTAGGAAGGCCGAGTGGGGTTCCTGGGTTTGGGAGGGTGGTCTGTAGCAGGCTATAAACTGGAAGGCAGTTTTACCCACTGTTAGTTGCACATGGATAGTCTCTGATGCTTCGTGCTGTGCCACCAACCTGGAGGTGTGGGTATCTTTGACGAATATTGATACTCCCCCTCCTTTTGTGGTTCGGTCCAAGTTTTGGGGCCGAAAAGCATGGCATGAGATCTAACCTGGTAGTGCTGGGGTGCTCTCGAGAGCCTTGAACCAGGTTTCTGTTACTGCACAGATATCAATGTTCTCCATGCTAAGGAGAGTTTCGAGTGCGTGCATCTTGAGGTTTAGACTTCTGGCATTGAGTAGCATTACTCTTAGTTTCTTATCCCTTGTGATATCTATGGAGGTGGGTTTGTCTTTTGAGCCTTGCCTAAAAAAGGCACTATGGGGGTAGCAAGAGCCTTTGCCAATATCCGAAAGCCCAGGGGTGACGGGTGCAAGCCGTCCCTAGCGAAGCATCGTGGCTTGTCGAGCATGTCATCCCAGGCTGACAGGCATTAGATCCCCTTTGAATGACACCAGTACTTTATTGTTGAAATTGATAATCTTGTCTTCATACTGTGGCATCATTCTTGGTGAGGGTAAGATGCTACTCAAGGTCAGGGTCATACCGGCCTGGGCTACATGCTCAGAGAGCTCCTCTATGTCTCTCTTCACGTAGTCCAGGGAGGTACGTCTCAGGTCATTCACACCAGCATGGACAGTGACTGAGTCATATTTGTAGTTGTCTTGGAGTGACCTGAGTGCTTGTGTTATGTGGCGGATCCTAGCACCCGACAGGCAGCTCACCGTGACCTTCTCCTTGTTCAGCCTGGTGAGTGGGACGTCAGTGTGCCTGATGATAGTCACCTATTACAAGTGTATCAGGTGTGTTGTTTAGCCTTAAGGGCTGTGACTGTTCGGCACACTGGCTTTGTGAGCTATGTGTTGCACGTGTTTTGTTTTGGGGTAGCGGTTGCTTGGGTGTCTGCTTTGGAGGTCTCTGCTGCTTAGGCAGATTTTTATTTAGAGCCTCCAAGTATGTTTTTGTGTGTTTGTGTTTGGTTTGCTGTCGTGGTAGGTCTATGTGAGACTGGAATTGTAGTGAGTGTGGTTTCCTTCTCCTCCTGACTGGTTACGCCAGTACTGAGTTGAGAGAGCTTAGCCTCCAGTTTGGCTATATGGTTGCATCTCTCACATGTGTTGGAATTTGTTGGGAGGAGGAGAGGGTTGTCTGTGTACATGAGGCAATTGTAACATTGCCTCAAGATTCCCAGATTCACCACCTGGATTGGAGAGGAGATTGACAACTGACCTTTGGACATGCTAGAATAGTATTGGGAATTTCTTTATAATTGAAAAAAATGGCCAATGGGGAGCAAGGTACTCCAGTGGGAGTTTGTGAGGGTGTAGTGCTTTTAATTTTTTAGTGCTGACTTATATAATTGCTTTAGTGAGCAAGTGCCAGGTAACTTAAATGCAAAAATGACAAACAGTAACTTTCTTTCAAGTGAAACAAGGAAATAAGTACACCATTAGCTGTAAACATTAGAGAGAGATATCAAAGGTTTAAGATATAGAACAAGTAAGAATGGTGAAAGCGAGCAGCCCTGCCTAGTCATTATGGATAGGCTGAAGGTATTTAATATGCCCCCATGTTTTACTCTTGCTGCTTCCCCATTATATATCCCAAATAACATTTCTATCCATTCATGTGGAAAGTTTAAAAAGGGGAAAAAAACAGTGTTACTTTTAGGAGCATCCAACTGACTATCGCAAGCTTCAGCAACAAGTCCGTTTAACATTAAGCTTTATTATTTATTTATTTATTTTTTTTTTGTGTGTGTGTGTGTGTGTGTGTGTGTGTGTGTGTGTGTGTGTTTCAGCATCTTTTTGTAGTGTCAATGATCCTATACATCCCATCTGTCCTGTCCTGAGTCTTTGGGCCTCTTGTTAGATCTGAGCCAGTAAAAGTAGTGCTTCAGTCGCAAGCTTCACTAAATCTTTCCCTCACGTCACCCTTGTTTTTGTAAGTCAATCAGATCTTATTTTCTGCCAAAGTGTTTAGATGTGCTCCGTATCTACCTGCAAGCGAAGTGCTCATCCACTATTTTTTTGTCATAGTTAGTGCTTCTTTTTCCATCTCTTGGATATTTAGATAACTTTAGACATATTTTCTTTTAGGTTTTTGAGATTTGTTCTTTATAGCTCCTTCCTCCACTTCTTTCCCTTTTAGTTTCATGTAGGCTTTGTCCTATGTCTGCTATTAAAAGTAATAATTGGAAATGTGTGTGTATATATGTATATATATATATATATATATATATATATATATATATATATATATATATATATATATATATCTTTTGATATTATTTTTTTTCTTCTGTGTCTGCCATTGTGCTCCGTGCATTATCTTTGATGTTCCTATGGATTTTTCTTCTGTAGGGGTGTGTGTGTGTGTGTGTGTGTGTCTGCATCATTGCGTGTGTGGTGCATCACTGATGGAGAAAGAGAGACGTTTTTAAAAAATGCCAGAAATGTCACAACAAGGTTCTCTTCTCAGGACGCCTTGATTTATTTTTGTGTATTTTGTGTGGGGGTTGGACTAATTATGTGTTGATTTCACCATATGTTAGGCCTTTGGGCTGAGAGATCTCTTGGATAGAGAAACAAATTCATGATTAAAGGGCTGTGCTTTCTGAGTCTGAGACTAAGTCTAGAAAATCTGGAGATAAAGATGATGGAGACAGGCCCCAAGAGAGGAATGAGAAAGGTCAGCCAAGGAAGAGGAATAATGATGCCACAATTGCATTGTCAGCACCAAAATTAAGGATGATTCCTGTCCCTCACAATTATTGTGTACATCTACTCTATCAGCTCCAGAAGTGTTGGAGCCCATAATTATTTCTGACAAGTCACCTAAGAGGCTGACATGTTAAGCATACTGGGAGCAAAAGCTGTCACTCATGCCTTCCTAGCCTCCTGCTTCTACTTCATACAAATCCTTCAGATCCTTTAAAAGTGCATTTGATATTGAGTTGGATCACTTCATGAAGATGTTTCTGAAGGCACAAATCAAGATGACTATTCTTGCTTCCCCCTCCATTTCAGGATGGAATTGATACACCCTTCATCTCCCATCCTTGCTCCTTTTCAAGGCCATGTCTTGGCACCAGCAGCATTGGAGCTTACACTGCTCCTGGGTTCTGTTCTTTCAGTGTCAGTTGATACCCCCCATCTCAGCCCCAAGTCCTTGATGCCATGCTTGAAGTCATCACAAATGGTCCCATTGTCAGTGCAGGAAACTTTGTACTTCAAGGCTTCCATGCTGATTTCCTCTTTGGAGCCACCCTTTCTGTCCGGTTTGGGAAATTTCTTTTCTATGCAGTCCATCCTTTTGCTCAGGAGGGTTGCTTCAGCATTGGATTGTTATTCCTCGAATCAGCCTTCAAGGGTATGGGAAGGATTATTCCTTCTACCCCAGAACTACTCAGAGTCTTATGTTGTTTGCTTCACCCTTGGGCATTCATTCTTCAGTGCTTCAGCGTCTTCATGCATCCATGGGTAAGAGATTAGAATCTGACCTCAAAAGGTCTACTGCAACACAAATTCAGTCCTCTGAAGACAGTTGCCACCTTCTGATGTGCCAAGAACGTGGGCATGTTAAAGGAGACACCAACTTTCCTTTGGTGTCAGTCACTTTGGACACTGACATGCATAATTGAGAGGGCTCATCACAGTCCCCTCTGGAGGGATGCCAGGTTTTTGAGAAATTCATCTGCTGGAGAGGAAATTGGCCAGCAGACCCACCCTCTCAGGGTGAGGATGTCCTTTCTGAGGTCTACTGGTCGGCATTTTCGACTTGGGTAGTTTTCAGACCTGTCTGTTAGATCATGGCAGGTGCCCGATAACTACTTTACCCCAGTACCCCAGAAGCTGGAAAAGATATTGAGACCCCCCCCCCAAGGATAGACAGGTTTGGGCAAAAGGTCCCTTCACTGATTCCACTATTGTGGCAGCAGCAACCAAGAACCTGATTACAGGAGGGCATAGTTACTGTTTATCTGCCAAACGGGGAGTCAAAGGCTGTGAGACAGGTAAAGAAAGCGGGTGTATATTTCAGGTATATTTGCTGTCAGGGCCTTAAACTATGCAATCCACATGAATATTTTCATGAAGACCCGGTTCAGCAGAAGTTGCCATCACTGAAAAGGACTTGTACATAGGAATCGGGGAAGCACTTGGAGACCACCTTAAATACCATGTTCGGTAGATCCATCTTCTTTATGAAACTAATGTACAATGCAGACAGTGGAGTAGCTTGTATGATGGGAGCAGGCATTTCTGTGATATGTCTTGTCAATCTTCACCTCTGTGACTTTGTGGACGACTTCAAGGCTTCTTTTGTCAGTGCCCCAGAAGACATGTCCTTTTTGTTTGTTTCCCCAGTTAGAGCAGATGCAGAAATGTGAGCAGGATGATAAAATGCTTTCTACCATTAGAGTCTGATTTAAGAACCCCCCAGCAATTACATAATAGAAACCAAAAAGCATCCAAATTATTATGGTTCTGGAAGTCCAAGCATCAGCACTCTGACTCCACTTCATATAGGGGCAAGCACGGCACAGGTGGCCCCTTAAGTGACACAAACCCAGACGTAGAGGGATTCAGCATAATCAGAGATATCGCAGTCCATTCAGGATGCTTATGGGTCAGACAGTTTGGCCATGCTTTCAGACAATTAATTGGATGTGCTCTTTGAATCTCCAGGATGCTTATCTCCAGATCAGAATGGCTAAGGCTTCCAGGAGATACCTTGTCTTCTACCTGGGAGCCAGTCATTTTCTATTCAGAGCCCCACCCTTCAGTGTCATTACAGCTACAACCCCCCCCAAATGTACAAAATACATAGCTCTGTTTGCAGCTTACCTGCGACTGAGAAAAATTTGAGTGTTTTTCCATACTTGGATGATTGGCTGGTTGCTGCCACAACCAAGTACTCTTTGATAGAGGCCGAGGATTAACTTGCTCCAGCTCTGCCTGCCCATGGGCATATCCATCAACAGACAGAAGTCTGTCCTATAGCTAACCTGGACAATGCCATTCATCAGATGCCACTTGAACACGGTGAACTATATAGTATCTTTTCCATAGGACAGGATTGAACTATATAGTATCTTTTCCATAGGACAGGATCTGTGCCCTACAAAATTCCTTTCAAAACCTTCGAAGCAACTGTTCCCAGGCAAAACGTGTCCTCAGCATAGCATAGTGGGGTGAATGCCGTCCTCAGTATTGATTCTTCAATTTGCTTGATTTCACATGAAATTTCTATATAGGTTGCTCAGAGTTCAGTGGCTACAGCTTGCAGATCATCTCTCTGTCCCAGTAACGGTTACTGGCAAGTGCAGGGAATGGTTGATATGCTGGCTCACCTCCCTCTTCCTTGGGGTGGGTAAAGGTGCATTTTTCATGGGGGGATGGTCCAAGATGTTTGGAAACCCCACAAAACCAAACTTTACATCAGTGTCTTAGAGATAGGAGCTGGTTTCCATGTGTTGCAGTAACTTCAGGACTGCCTTTCTCTAGGAGTGATCTTCATAAAAACTGACAACTTGATGGTAGTGATTACCAACAAGCAAGGGGGAACCAGGTCCTATTCGTTATGTTGGGAAGCATTGAGAGTATTGCAATGGTTGATCTTCTCCCTGCTTTCTGTCTGCAGTGCTTATTCTTGCAAAACTCCAAGTGTCTTGTTGACAGTCTCAGCAGAATTCTTCTCACACCTCACAAGTGGTCTGTTATTCCAGTGCTAGGATAAGATATTTTCAGCTGCTGTGACTAGCTGTGCTGCAATCTCTACATCCCTGGCCAACACCAAATACAGCATTTTCTTTGCCTTGAACCCTCTGAAAGGGCAGTCCCCTAGAAATCCTGCATTCAGACAGTGGCCTTCTGAACTACTTTATGCTTATCCCATTTTGCCTGAAACACCCAAATTTATGTAGAAAGTTATCCTTATTGCCCCATACTGACCCAGACAAGTTTGGTTCCATCTGCTGACGCCTCACATCAGAGAGCATCATGGCTCTTAGATCCCTGGAAAGGTCTGTTTGCTCACCTGTCCAGGATGCCTCACCAAGATCTCCACAACCTCAAAATAATCGCTTGGTTTCTTCAGTATTCATGATGACAAATGACCCATCTTTATTCAAAGATGTGATTTAGGTTCTGTCCAGCTTTCAGGAAGAGTTTACCCACTAGGTCTAGTGCAGTAAATGGAAGTAATTTGCAGATGTTCTTCATTCCACATTGCTGCAGTCCTAACCATTGGGTAGTCCGCTGTCCAGTCGGCCCGAATACCAAAGTATATGGCTGACGTCGGTCAGGGCGCATTAGACTGACGTCAGGACGTCAGGGTACTAATGCGCATGACCGACGTCATATCCTCAGTCTTTTTTGCCGCATGGTCCGATGCAGAAGCAGTTTTGCGAGTGCAGGTTGGCGTTCTGAAATTTTCTGAAGTCGGAGTTTCAGACCGAATCAAAGTTGGCTAAGTACCCCGTTGGGGAATATTTTGGTTTTTTCTTGCCTCAGTATTTAACCGGATGTCAGAAAAAGTGAATAACTGTATTTCTTGTGGGAAACAGATACCTCATAGGGATTACCATACCTTGTGTATACCTTGTTTAGGGCCTGAGCACGGCGTTGTTGGATGCCGCTCTTGTGCTAGATTTAACAAACGCACTATTAAGAGAAGGTTAGACTGTGCCAGGTTAGTTTTTGGGAAGCGTTGTAATTATAAAATGCCGTCGGATGCTCCGACGCCCGCTTCGTCCAAAAAGCGCAAGGACAAAGCAGCAAAGCCTAGAGTAGAAGAACCGGCAGTCCCGGACGTCGGTTCTTTAGAAGGCTCAGTGGAGCCAGAGGTTTTGCCAGGAGTTTCTTTGGAGTCTCAGGGAGAGACTTTACTGTTACAGGATGTCTCCTCTCAGGAGGTAGGCCAGGCTGAAGGGGCTTCTCAGGTGGCTGTTCTTCCCTCTCTTCCTAAGGTGGTTAGAGCCTCCCCTTCTGTTTCCAAGGCTTCTTTGAGAGGCAGGCCAGGTTTAACTTCAGTAGGGGTTTCTCCTAGCTCTTCAGGATCTTTGCCTAAAAAACATATGCTTAAAATGGCGGAAGATTTGATTACTATGATTAGAGGTTCTATGCCCCCTCCTGATAAGAGGCCTAGGGTGGAGCCTGAGTTTGAGAGTTTTGAACAGTGTTCGGAGGCTTCTGAGTCTTCGGCTGAAGACTTGCAGGAGTTTCCTTATTCTGATTCTGATGTGGATGATTCTACTCCTTCAGCTTCTCCTCCAGAGGATTTTTCATTTTCAGAGACTCTGCATTCCATGAGGGAGCATTTTAAATGGGAAGGTCAGGATTTCTCTGATTCCAGGAAGAGGCTTAGGGAATTCTTGTTTTTACCCCAGCATAGGCCTTTAGCTATACCTCCTGTTCTGAATGTGGTGGAAGATGTTTTTGCAGAGGCTTCCCTGAACCCTGATTCTTTGCCTCCTGCCCCAGTTAAACCGGATAGGTACTATAGGGTGCCTGAAGCTCATAAGTATCTTTTTAAGAGTCCTAGGGCAGACCCTGAAACTGTCTCTCAGGGGCCTAAAGGTGTTAAGGCTTCTGTTGTTAAAAATCCTGTTCCTCCTGATAAAGAGGCAAGGGCTTTGGATAGATGGGGAAAGAAGGTGTATACTTCTTCCACTTTAGCCATGAGGGCGTTGAATTGCCAGTTTCACATGTTAAAATTTCAAAATTATCTCCTTTCACAATTGAAGTCTAAGGTGGATGCTCTGGCGGAAGGTATTGAGTGTAAAGAGTTGCAGGATTTAGTTCATGTGTCTGAACAGGTGGGTAAGCATTCATTGCAATGTGGTTTTGATGCTGTGCAGGCCTCCTCGAGGGTGGCTGCCACTGGTTCTGTTCTTCGTAGGCACGCCTGGTTGAGGGATCAGACTTTAGCTGAGCATGTTAAGACAAGGATTTTGGATGCTCCTTTACAGTCTGACGTGTTGTTTGGTTCGCCTGTGGAAGCAGTTTTAAAGAAAATGGAGGACAAGGCTAAGTCTATGCAAACTGTTAAAGATTTTTGCAAGTGCAGCCTCCAAGTTTAGTAGAAATTGGCCTACTAAGGGATGGACATATCCTGCTTATGATTCCCAGTCTAGGGGTAGGTCTAGACGTGGTAGGGGCAGAGCTCAAGGTTCTTTTAGGCCTAGAACAGGAGTTCACCTGCTCAGACTTCTGGTGAGGGCAGGGGTCAGTCCTTTCGTAAACAGACCCAATGACCTGCCTTTTCAGCTGCCAGTACATTCTCGCCTGGCAGCACCTTTGGGAGGAAGGCTGGCTCTTTTCAAAGAAAATTGGGATTTAATTACCCAAGACAGATGGGTTTTGGATATCATTCACCACGGTTACAGGTTTTATTTCCATACCTTGCCTCCTTTCAAAGGCATGCCAGACATTCCTCCTCTGCAAAGAAAAGAGGCTCACAAGCAAATTTCTCTGTTACTCCAAATAGGGGCCATTCAGCCAGTCCCTGTGCCAGAAAGGGGCCTAGGATTTTATTCTCGCCTGTTCCTAGTACCAAAGAAGGGGACACGTGGAGACCAATTTTGGATTTATCTATCCTCAACACTTATCTGGACATTCCCAAGTTCAAAATGTTGACGCTACAACAGCTTTTACCTCTGCTGGGCAAAGATCACTGGATGGTAACTTTAGATCTCAAGGAGGCTTACCTTCATGTGCCTATCAGACTAAGTTGCAGGAAGTATCTGCTTTCGAGCTGGAAATTTCCATTATCAGTTCTCTGCATTGCCCTTTGGCTTATCTACTGAGCCCAGAGTATTCACAAAGGTTCTGGCTCCAGTGATAGCTTACTTCAGGCTACAAGGAATTCAAATCTATCCTTACTTGGACGACTGCCTGATTCTGGCTCAAGAAAAGGAAGACCTTTACAGCATTTGGAATATGTGATAGCAGTGCTAAGATGCCTAGGGTATTCTGTGAACGAAATAAAGTCCAGTCTAGTACCCTCTCAAGACATGTGCTTTCTGGGTGTGAGACTGAATACAGCAGCCCAGATGGCCTTTTTAACCCCGGACAAACAAAAGAATCTTTCCATTTACTTCCATCAACTATCTCTTCAGTCCGGGCTGACTGCAAGGACAGTCCTTCAAGCCTTAGGGTTCATGGCATCTTGTATTCTGGTGCTTCCCAATGCCAAACTGCATATGAGGAAGCTGCAATGGTATCTCAAAAATGTATGGACACAGCACTGCCAGGATTTGGACACTGTCATTCAAATAATACCTTGCATTCAAAAGGAATTTTTGTGGTGGGCTCAGGAATGTCACCTAAACAAGGGACTCTCTGTGACCCGCCAGAGGCGAGTCAGATTCTAACGACAGATGCCTCAGACATAGCTTGGGGAGCTCATCTGAATGGAAAGTGGATACAAGACAAGTGGCCTGCCAGACTACAGCATCTACATATCAACATGAAGGAGATGTTAGCAGTCCAGTTTGCATTAATGGCTTTCAAGGAGTTACTTCTTCCAGGGCAGGTGTTGATTCTAACAGACAACACAACTGTCATGTGGTACATCAACAAACAAGGGGAACACATTCTTACCCTCTATGCAGGCAAGCAATGATTTTATGGGAGACTGCGCTCAGCTTGCAACTAACTCTTCAGGCAAGGTTTCTGCCGGAGCACAGAACTCCTTAGCAGATGTGTTAAGCAGGCAAATCATGGATCCCCACGAGTGGAAACTGGATCTTCATGTATTTCGAAATTGACAGTGTCATGGGGAACTCCAGACATAGATCTGTTCGCTTCTCCACTAAACCACCAGCTGCCAAAGTTTTGCACGAAAAGGTTTCATCACACAGCTTGGAAAGTGGATGCTCTTTCTTTCAGTTGGAAAAATCTTCATGTGTATGCCTTTCCACCTCTGCCTCTTCTCCCAAAGGTACTCCTGAAGGTCAAACAAGACAAGCCAAGGATGATTTTAATAGCTCCAGATTGGCCTCGGCAACATTGGTACCCATTACTGAGGAGTCTGGTAAAGAAGCCTCCATGGCCTTTACCTTTGATTCCACACCTATTGTCTCAGAGGGACGGTCATCTACTCAATGTCAAGCTTCACTCTTTTCATCTAACAGCCTGGCATATTCTGTTTTGAAGCACAGCAGGTCTCAACTTCCTCAACAAGTTTTGAATGTGATTATGGAAGCCAGAAGACCTAGTACAAGGAAAGTGTACGCAGAAAAATGGAAGGGATTTTTATTTTGGAGTGCAGCAAAGAATTTGGAGATTTCTGAGCCTAATTTGAGTGTGGCTCTTCAATATCTTACTGAGTTACTGGACAAAGGTTTGTCTTTCTCTTCCATTAAGATTCATGCTGCAGCAATTTCAGCTCACTATGATTGTGACCCACCATTGTTTTCGCATCCTTTGTTCAAGCAATTTCTTAGAGGGCAAAGAATATAAGACCCCACGTAGAGCTCCTACTCCTGCTTGGGATCTCAATTTTGTGTTGGAGAAACTTACTCTACAACCTTTTGAGCCTCAAGGCTACTGCTGACTTGAAATACTTGTCATGGAAGACTGCTTTTTTGTTGGCCATTACTTCTGCAAGAAGGGTTTCTGAATTGCAGGCCCTTATGGCGGTAGAGCCTTTTTTGATTTTCCATAAGGATAGGGTATCATAACGTACTAATCCTTCTTTTATGCCTAAGGTGGTTTCTAGTGTGGCTTTAAACCAAACTATTCATTTGCCTACTTTCTATGCAGATCCCCAAAATAAGGGGGAAAAGATTTTGCACACTTTAGATGTACACAGGCAGTTGCGTTATTATTTGAGCAGGACTAAGGATTTTAGACAGTCTCAGCAGTTGTTTATTTCTTTTGCTTTGAGTTCTCAGGGCAAGCCTGTGTCAAAACAAACTATTTCTAAGTGGATTGGGTTTTGCATTGCATTTTGTTATTCCCATCATGGCAAGGAGATTCCAGCTGGGATTAGGCCTCATTCCACTAGGGCTACTGCCACTTCAACAGCATTTCTAAGGGGTGGCAACTAAGGATATTTTGGAGGCAGCTACTTGGAGTTCGGTGCATACTTTCTCTAAGCATTACCACCTTCCTCTCTACTCTAAATCTAGGGCTGGTTTTGCCACAGCTATTTTGCAAGGCATGTTGACAGCTCCTGCTTCCTTATGATTTGCCAGCCTCCCTTACCTCTGCTTTGGGATTCTACCCAATGGTTAGGACTGCAGCAATGTGGAATGAAGAACATAGTACAGTTTTGTACCTACCATAAATGTAGATGTTCGAGGATCCACATTGCTGCAGTCCAATTTACCCTCCCTCCTTCCCCTTTGTGTTTAGGGGTGGTTGTGTGGGTGAGGTTATACTCTTGTAATTTTGTATATATTGTACATATTTTTGGTGTAGGAGTGTTTGGTGTTTTTGGTTTTGGCCTTGTCTTTTTAGGGTCTTCTGACATCTGGGGCAAGAAAAGACTGAGGATATGACGTCGGTCATGCGCATTAGTACCCTGACGTCCTGACGTCAGTCTAATGCGCCCTGACCGACGTCAGCCATATACTTTGGTATTCGGGCCGACTGGACAGCGGACTACCCAATGGTTAGGACTGCAGCAATGTGGATCCTCGAACATCTACATTTATGGTAGGTACAAAACTGTACTTTTTGGCATACTTTCAAAACATTGATTTTTCTACCACTTCCTTTCTGTGCATTTTGCGTTTCCTGCGAGCTTGTTCAATTCTGAGTCCAGCTTTTCTACTATTCAAGTACACTTTGCTTCTGTTTCTAATTGGGAAGTGTTTCTCATTCCTTGGCTTTTCACAGACTTTGCAAAGCAGTTTTGAAGGGAAATTCTATCCTCCGGTCTCATGTTAAAGAACCAGTATCACCTTTTGACCTCAGTTTTTTTTCTGGAGGCATTGACAAAACCACCCTTTAGAACAAGTTCTTCTATCCCTATCAAATTTTTGTCATGGAAAATGTTATTCTTGGTGGCCATAACCTCAGCCTGGAGAGTTTCTGAGTTGCAAGCTTTATTTCCTGAGTGCCCATACTTAATTTTTAAAAAAAGACACATTTTCTCTGCATACTCCTCCCTCCTTTCTTCTTTAGGTGACATCTAAGTAAAATTAGAATCAATCCATCCATCTATCAGTAGTATTTTCTAACTATGCTAACAAAGGAGAATGTACCCTCTACACTTTAAATGTTCACAGGCAATTTTCATTGTATCTGCAACACAACAAATCATTCCTTGAAGATTCCCAGCTACTTGTTTCTTTTCCTAGCAACAGACTGGGCTCAGAAGTCTCAAGTCACATGTCCTGGTGGCTTTCTGACTATATTTCCTATGTGTATTCTATCCATAATTGGCACATTGTACAATATAAAGTATCTACTTCTAGAGCCTTCTTCAGAAATTCTTCTATTGATAACATTTGCACTGTGGCATCTTGGTCTGCATTACATATCTTTTCCAAACATTGCAAGTTGGATTTGATTTCAAGTTCAAAGGCTTCATTTGGAGTCTGTTTCCTCAAAGGTCTTGTGTCATGAGATCACCCAAGTGCGACCATCAGTCGGATAAGATGGGCAGGGTGAATACAATGTGGAAGTTGTGTACTTGCCGTAATGCAGGATTCTTTCATCCTCGTCTGTCTTATACAGCAGCCCTTCTTCCTTCTCCTCTTTCCAATTATCCCTATAAAGGATATGAGAGTTAGCATTTCCTTCAAGGAAGTGGCAAGAAAGTAAGTTACTCTTAGCGACAAACTCAATCTGAGGGAGCTTCACACACAAGGGCATTATGGAAAGCAAAGATTTACAGGTGCTTAAGACTGAAGCATTTGTTTTGCCAGCTCAGATCTGACAAGTGGTCCAGAGGCCTATGGACAAGAATGAAAGGCTCTAGCATTTTGGCAAGTACATAACTTTCACTTTGATCAGTATTGTCAAAAGTTTGCCTATGTTCTATAAAACCACATTGGTCAGTGTCTATCAAATTCAGCTAGATATTTGCTAATCTCTTACCCATTATGGTCATAAACACTTTATAACTGTGATTTAATATCAGTATAGGTCTTTAAGAAATTGGATCCATGTTATCATTTCCCTCTTGCCAGAATTACTAGTTACTGCTTCACTTCAGCGTTTTGGTACACCCCCCTTAAGATGCTTTTAAGTAATTTACACCAGATCCCCACTGCCATTGTTTTTCATTTTCCAGACCTCAGTGGTAATACTGAGGTGGAATGTTAGCATAATGGTTAAGGTGTTTTTCTTACAAACACAGGGTACATGGGGTTAATTCTCACATGGGGTAATTGGCTAGGTTTAAAATGACCCACTAGCGCAGTTAGCCTAGTCCTAAACTATGAAACCTACTATAGTGCCCTGGTGTTTTACTGAAGTTTTGGTTTCTAATTGCTTGTTCTTTTTCCTCCTTGGTAATTTGTCTCACTAAAGTATGACTTTCAATATTTTAGGTAAGTTTAGACCCCTCAAATATTCTTTCATTTCTTGGGTTTGGCATCTACATGTACTTCTGTTTCCCATTGTAGAGTGTGGCATAGTATGTCTCCATTATTTTGTCAGGATTTTGTTCGTTTACCATGGACTGGGGATCTTAATTTTGTGATCATTCTTTCTACATTTTGTTGTCTAAGGTTATGTGCCAGGATGTCTTTGGATTAGTATCAAAGATGGTTTGTTTAATTACTTTCACCCTTTTTTCATTTATATTCTCAAGACAGTCCTGCTTTCTTCCCTCTGCTTCCTCTACATGTTCTTTAAGTCCCTCTTGCTTTACTGTTTTCTGAGTTTATAGCTCCTAATTTCCTTAACCCTTCTTTACACTGACTGGCAGTTTTTCCCCATATTTCTTTAGTTTTTAATTGACTTAGTTGCTGATTAGTGATTTTAATTTTGTCCCACTTCCCACTCCAGTTATCTGCTTCTTCTGTTTAATCCAACATAGTAACGTTCTTTACTAATTTGTTTTATAAAACTTTTGTGCTCTTGTTTGTCAAATGTCTCTCTTGCAAGCAGAACAGCTTGCACTCTGGCTTTAGAAATGTAGCCTTATACATTATTCTCTGTTTTATCTACTAATTCTTTCACATTCCATGAAAAATAAATCTGCTATAATCCTTGCTTAAACAGCATATCTGTCTTTGCATTCCCTTCTCTTTGGTCTGTTTTCTGTCATGCAGTGTTAACTTACAGTTCTCTCTTCTTTTCCTAGTAATTGTTTAGCTGAGTTTGGTACCAGACTCCCCTGCCCCCCCCCCCCCCCACACACACACACACACACACAAACACCATATTTTTTGGTAAAATTGGTACTGTCAAACTTTTACAAGGTTTTACCCTTCCTTTTCCCTTCAGAGTGTGTAGAACTACGTAAAAATCTCTTCTAACACATTTCCTTCCTTTCTCAGAGCCATTGCTCTTATATGGGAATCATAGTAAGCTCTTTTAACTCATTACAGCCGAGTGCTCCTCCAGGTGTCTTCTGCAGTTAACCCCTACTGCTCCTCTAGGCGTCAAATATGGATTGTTCATATTTGCATTAATAATTCCAAAACCATGTTACTTACAAGGTACCAGGATATTTTGTCTTGAGCCATATGTGATGGAAAACACAACTGATGATTGATGTTTGACCTCTTTCAATGAGAGTTTTCTAGAACTCTAAGGTGATAACTTAGTTTTTAAAAGCTTAAGCCATGCCCACTAGGGGTTAAAGGTGCACACTCAAAAGAGCTGCTCCGGAGTGAAGGTGGTCTTGTTTTTGGTTGATTTTTGTTAGGTTGGGTCTATCCCAAAATAAGGGAAAATTGCAGTCTCATTAAAGCTTAATATAGCCAGCTATTAATGTAATATCAGATTTTCTTGCTGAATTTCTAGTTATTTGCTCTTCTGATTATTCCTTAAATTATATTCTTTAGTTTATATCTAGTATTCTCTTTTTTTATTTATTTTGATGTCTTTAAGTTCTAGACAGCAGTTGCTTCTTTTGAATGATCAATTTGTGCCACAGAGGAATGAAAAATGTCAGTTGTAAAAACCATGTAGGGCATTTGTTCCCCATCACCAACTATCAGCTACGATGCATCTTCATAGTTATCTTATTGGCAAGGCAGTTAGATCTTCTAGGAGTCTGCCTATTTAAGTAATGAATTCTAGCCACCCCCCCCCCCGGGCACCTTTCAATCTTTCTTTCTCTCATACCTGTCTACAATGCCTTAACAGTCCACTGTTGGGGACATTTGCACCTCAGTGTAATTAGCTGACACTGCAAACAAATTTCCCCTTTGCTGTGTTTTAATTACATTCATATGTGCAGTGAGCTCAATTCTTTCGTATCCCAGGAGCAAGTCCCCCTTCTTGATGTCCCACTTCCCTGTTCCGAACAACTATTGCATAATCCCCTGTCCATAAATCTTTCCTTCTTGACTGGTTGCTGTCGAAGGTTATGGTGTAATATTGCAAGCAGTTTAGAAGGCATTTTAATTACCTTAATGATTTTACCTTTTTTTAAACTGATGCCAAGTCCATTTTATTCTAATTACTTAGCCATTATTTGGATTGGTGAAGTTGCCCCTTTCATTGCTGCCAATACGTTTTTACTTTTTGATGAATGGGCCCTGCTTTTCTCTAACATCCTCTAAAATGCAAAGAAAGTCTTAACTGTGAAGTTACTGTTGAGGCAGCTGAATTATCAAGCATCGTTTCCTTCTGCTGGGAGCTCTCCATTCCAGGATTACCTCTTACTTTATAGATTTATTTAGTCTTTTCTGTAGATTTTCTTTTGCCACTTTGGGATCCAAATAGGTCTTTTGTTTCCAGAGGTAGAAGATTCTTATAACTTTTGCATAAAGTAATTTAAATTTTAACTTCACAGATCTGCAGAGTTTCATGGCCAGTATAAAAGCACTACTCTTTACACCTGTTTGGAATGAGAAGTGATTATGGACATAAGCATGAATTTCTGCAATTTTCAGCAGTTGCCCTTTTTCCATAAAAAGGGGATAGGATCTGTTCTTTCTGTGTACATGATTGTAACTTTACCAAGATGTTTTTTGGCATTTTGGCTCTTGTTCCTGCTACGTTCACCCTGTACTCTTTTGTTTCTTACAGTTGTTTGCAGTGGAATGCTAGTCCATTTACTAATAAGTGTTGCCACTTAGTCATTATAGATTTTCCCTCCCAGCTATTCAGATATTGCTAAAAATCTCAAATGTTCTCATCTAGATGCGTCTTCAAGCTCAGTTAATTTATGGTACAGTTCCTTCTGAGTTACTTGGCTAGATTCTTGGGTCATGCTCTGATATTTGACAATCCACCATGTCGTCTGAATGTTAATTTGCAGGCATTTGTTGTTGGAGACTATATATTTTTGCAAGGTTATAATTTATTTTAATGATTTCTGTATACATTTGATTTATTTTTCTTGCCAGCAAGTCGTCGTTACTATTATCTGTCCAATCATCACTGCTCTCTTTCTTTTCCCTGTTTATCCAAGTTGGAGTTGCTTTGTGCAGATACTTTGTGATGTATTTCCTCTTGCAAGGTTTTTCCCAGTCTGTTTTTCTCAGGCTTCATATGTTGACTTAAAGCCTTCTGTATATTAACTCATGACTGTTTTACAGGCATTTTCATAAAGGGTTTTCTGTCCCCATCTTGGGAGTGCTAAATTTAACTGCTTAGTCAAGGATTGCCATGCTAGACGTTCCGAAAGAAGTATGGTTTTAGTTACAACTCCATTATCCCATAGTGGAATTGACAGAGGCTGAGATGAGCAGGCAGCTGAAGTATGCAGCTATTTGCTGGCAGGCATCCCAGCTTGAGAGCAGGCCTGGAAGTACTTGCATTTGTGGTACCACATGAATGCCTTGCACACCAAGCTCCAGGAATATCAAAATAGGGTAAAGCCCTGTGTATATAACTCCTGCAGCTCCCAAACTGCATAGTCTCCTTCCCCACCAAGCCTGTAAAGGCAGTTTTATATAGAATAACAGATGAGTATTGCAGTATGCATCCGCTTAGGAGCACGAAAAGAAAAGTGTTGCACTTACTTTAAAAACTGTCACATTTTGTTGTTATTGTCTTGCTGATTTTTTTTACTTAGAGTTGTTTTTATGTCCAATATTATTTTTGAACATGAATGCTTGCAGGTTAAATCATAAAGTAGTTCATGTGGATCACAGTAACAAATGCAAATAAATAAGGTAAATCGTGCTTTGTCTGTGTGTGTCTGTCTTTGTGCGTGTGTGTAAATATATAATGTGTGTATAATATATAATACACAGACAAATTCACTCCTGTATATGTATGCATAGTACATTGTGAGAACATTCTGAAAACATACCCGATAAAGTATAAACTTCACGCAGTATTCTTCAGCTTTACATTAGTTTTATTCTTAATTTGCAAGAAACTGAATGCAGTTTTATGATGCAAGGCAGACATCATGGAGAACGAGTAATTTGCTTTGTGTTGTGTTGTGTTGCATTGCATGTCATGTCATATGATTTGTATGAGGCAGTACATTAGCTACAATGTTCATTATAAGGATGGCTGATCTAAAAACTGCAGTATGAACTGTAATTTGTCTTGGACTTATTTTCTAGCAGTGGGGTGAAGCTTTGAGGTTTGTGGCTGTTAGAGGGAACTCTGTTGTACAGAAGAGTGTACCTTGTGCAAGTATTCACTTTCATTTCACCTTCTTACTATTGGCCTCTTCTTTTCTCCTGCTGTTCACCAGTTGTCTAGCTACTAATGTTTGCTTACATCAGAATATTGGTTATCTTTATTTATGCATAACTGGGTAGTTTTCTAATCCAGGCAGTACTCACTCAAGCAGCTGTAATCGTACCTCTCAACCTCTTAGTGCAGAAAATCTGGACAAAGCCTGACAAAATGGGGGACAAAGACCCAAAAAATAGGGACAGATTTTAAATATTGCTCTTATAAACTTAGAAAGTTGCTAGAGTAGTAGGTTTGTGTTAACATACATTTTCTGAAGGATTTGAAGTCTGAAACTCAGATGTATGTCATTATTTAGTGACTTCAATCCTCAGATCATCCAAGTGATTTGTCAGAAAACCATACATTTTATGAGGAATAGACCAAAAATACGAGGCAGAAATTTGGATATTCTGTGAAAATATGGACAGTTGAGAGGTATGCATTCTGAACTCCATTCTATGTACATTTCAGCACTTCAGTAATTCTGAGACTGTTTGACTACTCCCACCTCAGTTCGAGATTTTTAGGTACCATCCTGAACATGGTGGCTTGCATCATCTCCTTCCATCAGGACAAGTTGCAGCATATGAGGTACATCTTCAGTTAACAAGTTAATCTCTCTGACTACAAGGACTTTTCCCAGAACACAACATATCTTTAGTTCATGACAGAACATAAAACAAACTGCTTAGCATTTATTATTTTATTAACAAAATAAACTTAGTTTAGTTCCTTGATGATAAAGTACTTAACGTTTATTTGCTTGGCATTTCTTATCTTCATTTCTGATAATCTTTAATGTGTAACTTCACAAGGGGAAAATACAGTGGTATCTTGAACATTTGGGATCAAAGCACTCTCTTAACCTGGGTCATGGCCTTCTTTAGATTCCAGTTTTAATAAGAATTTATCTGATGTTATCTTCAGATGTCCAACATAGTGGTTATGGATGACTGGATTCATAAAATGTATGACATAACGTTAAAATGTTAGTCCTTAGCAAGATGTTTTGTAGTTGTTCAAGAACCAAAATAAGCACAGCACAGATACTGAAGAATAAACTGTAATGAATATCCACGTTAAGCGCTTTCTTTCCACAGTCAAGGGACTTCCTCAGAACAATGTTCACGGCCCAACCCAGCCTGTAAATACATTAATCAATTAATCAATTCTAATAAAATAAAATTATAATAAAGTAGACTGATATTCACATAAATATTCACAATAAATACTTAACATTCAAATTAGTGTCATACAGTTAATACACAATATGAATAGGTTAAAACCTAAAGTATTAACCTAAAATAATGTTTAATTTTAAGACACTTGAAATAGCTGTAGACTCGTTGATACCTGGATACTCAGTTGCATTTAACCTCAACTGCCATTTTAACTCTCAAATATCCAGGTGTACATCCAAACATTTCCCTTGTGAGTCCTTCACTAATTGTTGTACTACTAAAAACTTAAGAACATGATCTTTATATTCCTTTATATGCCTACTCAAGGCATTAGTCATTTTGCCATGTTTAATGTCCAAAATATGTTTCCCTGTTCTATGCTTAAAAAGCCTACTTGTTTTCCCTATATAGAATATGGGATAATTCTGGCACTTTGCTATGTAGACAACATTTTGACTATTGCAATTAAAGTGCATGTTAAATATAACTCTACCATTCAAATTAAAACAATCACCTGTTTCCAAAATATGAGGACAAAACATACACATCCTGCACTTAAATTTTCCCTTTCATTCTATTGTTGTACACATTGTTCCCCTTACCACTTGTTTCTAAAATGTTTTTGAAAGATCTATCCTTTCTAAACACTATTTTGAGTACCTTATGGTGTACATTTTGGTCATAATATAAAATTTCCCAATTATTCTTAATTATTTCAGAAATTTCATTGGCATCTTGATTAAATGTAGCTATGAAACCCAAACCAAAATTATTCATTGATCTACCCTGTCTGTTGGTATAAGATATTGCACTAATCTCATGTCCATTCCCTAAAATGGGTTTGTATACCCCTTCCATTTGTTTGTATATAACGTCCTCACTTATTTGATTTAAAAATTCTTCTGGATAACTTCTTATGTTAAAAAGCTGCAATATAAACTGAACCTCCTCAAGAAATTCAACATCAGAACTCACCATTCTGGCAGCCCAAACGAACTGCCCTTTCACAATCGACTTTTTTTGATAATATGGGTGCCAAGTGGTGAATTCCAAATATGAATTTGAAAATGTAGGCTTTCTATAAATAGCTGACACTAACTTTTTATTCTCAAAGCCTATTCTTAAGTCTACATCTAAGTAGGAAATATTGGTTGTACTGTAAAGATGAGTAAACTTCAGGAAATCCACTGAATTGTCAGTATATTCAAAAAAATCATTAAATTCAGTGCCTTTCCACACTACAAATAAGTCATCCAAAAATCTTGTATAATATAAGATCTTGAAAAAATAAGCCCCTTGCATTACAAATTGCATTTCCCAATAGGACGTTAGCAAAAATGGGGGCACAAGCTGCCCCCATTGCTACTCCTGTTACTTGCTTGTAATATTGTCCTTCAAAGTAAATATAATTATTTTTTAATACTATTTCTATTAAGGTCATATATTTGTTAATTTGATCTTGATCATATAGACCCATTTTAAGTAACTGAATTTCTAACCATACTAATCCTTCCTCGTGTGGTATAACAGAAAAAAAGGTTACAAACATCTCTGGTAACCAACAGTATATCATTATCAATTTCAATTGGCCTCAGCCTCTAAGAACTGCCACAAATCCCTAGTAATATAGAGAAATGCCACCAGGGGCCAGGCAAAGTTAAGCTGTACAGTTGAAACAGCTTGCCCCAAAAGTACAAGTGTCAGTGGTACAGAGAAATAACTTTAACCACTTCCCAGGGAACCTAAGTGATTAGACGCTTGGGCACTTGCTGACACAAGCAAGGGTAAGGAGGGTGCGCACACTTGGGCACACCTTCATGGCTGATGCCTAGTGGAGGCCAGGAATGCACAAGCTTTGTTGTGTCCAAGGCGAGACGTATCTTTTGCTGAGCCGCTTGTGGCGATGTGGACAGTACACTGCAAGTCCACTGCACGCCATCCCCTTGGATGGCATGAGCACACATGGGGTGGGATTAGGCCTTGATGAGAAGATACCTCTATCGCCTCACTAGCCTCCAGCATGGGTTGAAGTTACTTTGGGGGTAGCAGAGATCTCAGTCTGTATTCCTTGTGGAAAAGGAGTGGCCCTGGGAGCAACTGATGGCCAGTTGTGGAGAAGCTTTTAAAAAAAAATCTTGTATCAAAAATAATAATAGTAAAACAGCACAATGTTATGTAGTCCAGTCTCGCCTATATTCTTACCCGTGGGTTCCCGACTCGGCCATACTTTAGCTCAAAGTCTTTCAGTTGGCTGGGCTAAGATGGTATCCCATGCTGCACTGCTCTCTATCCCCAGATCTCATTTGCCGCTAGTGTAGCTCGGATGTGGTCTCGCTCTTGGCTGTGGCTAAGTACTCTCTTCTTCTTTATAGCAGAGAAGTTTTTGCAAAAAAAAAAAAAAAAAAGCTATTTTCATAGCTATTTGTTTGTGTATCTTTGAACTGTGATTGTGGAAAAGTTGTTTTCTCGTTTTAGCGTGTTTTTGTGGTATCCCACTAGCTGTTTCCAACGGGCTAGGCCCGTTTCAGTTAGAGGACCTAGTCTGTCCCCTCGCTTACCTTGTGTGCTAACTTAACTTCCCTTGCGCTAAGACCGTTTAAATTAGAGGAATTAGTCCTCCCTCTTGTCCTTGTGTTCTAGGACCGTTTAAGTTAGAGGTCTTTGTGGTGTACTGTCTGTTTGTTCTGTTCCCGAGCTTGTGGCTGATTGACCGTTGGTTTGGTTGTTGGGTTAGTGACTCAGTTTTGTAGTGACTATGTCTAAAGATACTAAGGAGCATAAGCCCTTGGGCTTTAAGAAGTGCACGAAGTGCAGTTATAAGATGTCCATCACTGATGGACACTCTGTGTGTACTGTCTGGGAGTGATTCACCTCCAGGAATCGTATAGTTTTTGTCATGCTTTTAGCCTGCGTGTTCTTCAGGAAAGGAAGATTGATTTTGAAGGGACTACTGAAACCCTCCTTCGAGGAGGGTTTGGAGAGTGCTTCCAGCTTTGTCTTCTCCATCAAAAGCTAAATCTTCTAAGGCTAAAAAGCGATCCCTGGCTCCATCCGTATCCCTGGAGCCGCCGGAGAAAACAGCTAAATCTTCAGTGACATCCTCGGCTCCATTGTCTTTGGGGCCACAGGAAGTGTCAGTTTCCATGGAACCTGCTTCGGCTCCTATTTTCTTGGAGCTTGTTAAGAGCCGGTCACCTAGCATTAGGCCGGTATCTCCTCCTTGCAGGCCTCCTTCCGAGAGGAGGTCTCGATCTCCTTCCCTATCCTCTAAATCCTCCAGGACCTTAACGGATGTGGACGTTGATAGAGTGGTGCAGAGACTTTTTCAGTCACCGGTACTGGCTAAATTGTTTTCGACTCCGACCCAGTCGGCTCCGGAGCTGGTCCCTCTACCTACATCGATACTTCCTACGAGCGCATCTCAGCTTTCGGAGCCGGAGTGCTCAGCTCTGTTTGATGTCCCTAGGTTGGTCCTGAAAAGCCCCTCCTGTCTTATCGGTTTTGACGTCCGCTCCGACCGTCGACGCTGTCCACGGGGTTCAGGACTCAGGATTCCTCGGTCGGACCAGAGGGGGAGGCTTCGGGACATCTCTCAGCTCCTAGTCTCCCTCTCGGTGCTTCAGCACGGGGAAGCCTGACTCCTGTCTCGGCTTCTGGTCCCTTATGATCCGGGGTCTTCCAAGGCTGGTCGCTCTTCGGACCCGGTAGGACCAGCTTTCGAGGCCATGCGGAGCGCGCTGGCCAGGTCGTCAGTGGCATCATACGGTTCGGTCACTCTGTCCCCTACAGCACTGGTGCAAGGTCTCTGATTGCCCTCTCACTCTTGACAGCGGAGCCCCAAGGTCTCAGGGTACCCCCATGAGTGGTCCCCATATTTCTGAGGGCCCCTCAGAGTTTTTGCCTGAAGAGCCACCCAGAAAGAGAACGTGCAAGAGGAAGCACATAGATTCCCAAGTTGAGTCTCTCACGTCAGACACCGACCTCGAGGAATCGGAGGGGTCCCCTAAGTCTTCCTCTGAGGATGTTTCTTTCTGTGACATCCTAGAGATTTTGAAGCAAAGAGTTGACTGGCCATCCAAAGCCCCCTCCAAAGAGGAGTAGGTGATGTCCTTCATGGATGCATCTGCAGTCATAACAACTGGGTTGTCCTGTCGTCAGGCAGCCCTTCGGTCGGCCGGATTCCAAAGTCTGGGTCCGGCTTCGGCTGATGTCGCACTCCACCCGACGTCATCTCTGCTGGTCTTCGGGTATAAAGGCATCAGCCGACGCCATTTTCCTCGGTCTTTCTTGACGCGTGGCGCCCGAAGCAGAAGCTGTTCGCAAGTGCCGGTCGGTCAGATCCAGAGATTACTACTACCGAATACTACTTCGAAGACTTCTAAAAGCTAAGTACCCCGTTGGGGACTCTTTCTTGCCTCAGCCGATGTCAGAAAAAGTCAATAACTGTTTAACTTGTGGGAAACAAATACCTCATAAAGATTTCCACTCTTACTGTCTGCCTTGCTTAGGCCCAGACCACGACGTAGCAGCCTGTTCGGCCTGTGCTTCCTTCAACCGACGAACGCTAAGGCGTCGGTCGGAGTTTGCTGAACAGTTTTTCGACTCAGCCTTTGCGTACATTATGCCGTCGGATCCTCTGACTACCCAAATTGTCAAAAAACGCAAGGAAAAAGACCGACACTCGCGGCCCGCGGTTTCGGCCGAAACCACGGTCAAGCAAACCGTGAGTGTCTCGGTTTCGGCCGAAACCGAGAAAACTGGTCAATTTTCAGCCGAATCCATGACTACTACTGAGGCTCCCGCTACTTTACCTGAATCGGCCTCAGAAATTTTGTCTACAACTGTGGCTTCTAGTGAGTTATCTGACACCATCCCTTTGGATGTCTCTACCCCAGCACGTGGTGCTGCAAGACCCCCTGCAGCCATGTCTATCAAGGCCTTTGCCAGGGCTAAAGCAGCCAAATCTGCTAAGTCAGTGCCTGTTAAACCTCCCTCACACAGGCCCCCTTCCAGTTCACAAATGCTTACTCTGGCAGAAGATTTAATATCTTTAATTAGGGGATCCCTATCTCACCCAGACAGGGCCTCTCAGCCACCAGAAAAGAGACCTAGGACAGAGCCCCCCGAGCCAGTGTCCTCTGATGATTCTGCGGATGACTCCGACATTGCAGAACAGCCAGAGGATCCTTTTTCGACTTATGAAGACTCTGATGCTGAAGAATCCATTCCAGCTGCCTCTCCACCAGAGGAATTTTCCTTTGGGAAACCTTACATGCCATGAGAGAGCAATTCCAATGGCAGGGACAAGATTTCTCAGATTCAAGAAAAAGGCTTAGGACTTTTCTGCACTTACCACAACATAGGCCCTTAGCTATTCCTCCTGTTTTGCCTGTTGTGGATGATGCATTTAATGATGTCTGCACTGCTCCTGATTCTTTACCTCCAGCCCCTGCCAAACCTGATAGATTTTACAGGGTGCCAGACACTCATCACCACCTATACAAGGCCCCACTGGCGGACCCCGAAACTATTTCCCAGGGGCCTAAGGCAATAGCCTCGACCACAACAAAAAACCCTATACCTTCAGAAAGGGAATCCAGGTCGTTAGACAGATGGGGCAAAAAAGTTTACACTTCTGCTACTCTCTCAGCTAGAGCTTTAAACTGTCAGTTTCACATGATACAATACCAAGAGTTTATGCTTGATCAGTTAACTAAAAGCTATCCTCTGATGACTCTATAGATAAGAAATATGTATTAGAAATGGTAAATAACATACAACAGGTTAGTAACCATTCCTTAAAATGTGGCTATGATGCACTGGAGGCTTCATTTAGATCAGCCATGACTGGCACAGTGATAAGAAGACATGCATGGTTGAAAGAGCAGGTCTTACCGGATCATGTTAAAGCTAAGCTATTAGATGCTCCTATGGATAAGGCCAGTTTATTTGGTACACCTGCCCAGCAGGTAATGAAGAAAATGGAAGAGAAGGCAAAATCTGTACAAACAGTTAAAGATTTCTTACAGGTTCAGCCCCCAAGGTTTAGCAGGAACTGGCCTGCCAAAAATTGGTCATTTCCAGACTCCACAAGATCCCAAAGGGGCAGGAATAGACGTTCCAGAGGCAGAAATCAATCCAGAGGAGGTGCCTACAGAGGACGACAGTGGCAAGGTAATAACAGAGGCACAGACACAACCACTACCACTGCAACAGGACAATCACAGTGACTTGACTCTAACTCCGCCTACCAGGGAGCAAATAGCAGCACCATTAGGCGGAAAGTTAGCCTTATTTTCGAAAAATTGGCACTATATCACAAAAGACAAGTGGATTTTGCAAACCATAGACCAAGGATACCGGTTCCACTTCCACACTTTACCAGTCAAAAGAGGAATGCCAAACCTGCCTCCAAATCAAAAAAATAGAAGCTCTACAGCAGATAATGCAATTAACAAAGATGAGAGCTGTGGAAAGAGTACCAATAACAGAACAGGGAAAAGGATTCTACTCCAGACTATTCCTAGTTCCAAGAAAAGAAAAAAGTTGGAGACCTATTCTCGACCTGTCCATCTTAAACACATACATCATTGTCCCAAAATTCAAAATGCTGACCCTACAGCAACTTCTTCCCATGCTGGGCAAGGAGTGTTGGCTGGTAACTCTAGATCTCAAGGAGGCATACCTGCACGTCCCCATTCGACCAAATTGCAGAAGATACCTCAGATTTCTTGCAGGATCAGAGCATTATCAATTCTCAGCATTGCCCTTTGGCTTATCTACTGCGCCCAGAGTATTCACAAAATGCCTGGCATCAGTAATCGCCCACTGCAGACTACAGGGAATCCAAATTTATCCATACCTGGACGACTGCCTGCTACAAGCGGACAACAATAGCAAGCTGACAACAGATTTACAAAGTGTCATTTACTTGCTACAAGCCCTAGGATACACAGTCAATTTACAAAAGTCAAGGCTGATACCATCCCAAACAAGGACATTCTTGGGCGCGGAATTGGACACAGTAAAACAAATGGCATTCCTAACCGCAGAAAAACAAAAAGAACTCCCTCTTTACTTCTTGGCATTAACAAAACAGCACAAGCTAACAGCAAGAAAAGTTCTGCAGGCCTTGGGCTTCATGGCATCATGCATAATCTTGGTCCCACATGCCAGACTGCATATGAGAAAACTACAGTGGTACCTAAAGAATTTATGGTCCCAACACAGGCACAGCCTAGAAGCAGAAATACCACTAATCCCATGCCTAAAACAGGAGTTCCTATGGTGGGCTCAAGCATGCCAGTCAAACCCAGGCCTACCCTTCCACAACTTTCGAGCAAGCCAAACCATCACAACAGGCGCCTCAGACCTAGGATGGGGGGCACACATGCTGGACAAATGCGTACAAGGATTGTGGACTCAGGACCAGCTACACCTGCACATCAACCAAAAAGAAATGCTGGCAGTAAAACTGGCAATCCAAAAATTCAGACCATTTCTCAAAGAAGGCCATTTGATGATAAGGACAGACAACACCACAGTCATGTGGTACATCAACAAACAGGGAGGCACTCATTCATACCCCCTATGCAGAATGACTTTGGACCTTTGGAACCTGGCACTCAGCTACAACATCCAGTTACAGGCAATATTTGTACTCTGAAAGGAGAACACTTTAGCAGACATGTTAAGCAGAACCACCTCGGATGCTCACGAATGGATGCTACACCGGACATCTTCAAGACCATCACAAAGAAATGGGGAATGCCACAGATAGATCTATTCGCTTCCCTCTCAATCACCAGCTCAAAAATTCTGCACAAGGACATTCCACCCACTTGCATGGAAGGTGGATTCGCTCTCCTTCAGCTGGAAAGGTCTGACAGCATATGCATTTCCACCTCTTCCCTTGATACACAGGGTATTACTAAAAATCAAGGAGGAACGTCCAAGGATAATCCTGATAGCTCCGAACTGGCCAAGACAACACTGGTACCCATTGCTGAGGAGCATGTCTCGGGAGAAAATGTGGTCAATACCCCTGATGCCTTTGATGTTAACTCAGAACAACTACAGCATCATGCATCCAAACCTAAAAACTTTGCAGCTGACTGCATGGAACATCACATAGCAGCAACTAATCCAGATCTTTCCCAAAGGGTTAAAGACATTATCCTTGAAGCCCGCAGACCTTCAACAAGAAGGAACTATGCAGGAAAATGGAAAAGGTTTGTCATTTGGAGTGCTGAAAGAGGAAAAGATGTGTCGAATATAGATATTGCTAACATTCTGGAGTATTTGGCAGAGCTTCTACATACAGGCCTGTCCTATTCCTCCATCAAGATACATGCATCAGCTATTTCAGCAGAATACAGCTTTGATCCACCTGTCTTTTCACATCCTCTACTCAGGCAGTTCCTCAGAGGGATCAAGAATGTAAAACCTCCTAGGAAACCACCATTGCCAGCATGGGACTTGAACTTTGTACTAGAAAAGTTGACACTCCCTCCTTTTGAACCAGCAGCAACAGCAGATCTACAGCACCTGTCATGGAAAACTGCTTTCCTACTGGCAATTACCTCAGCAAGGAGGGTTTCTGAACTTCAGGCCCTAATGGCAGTACAACCCTTCCTAATCTTCCACCAAGATAGGGTGTCCATGAGAACTAATCCTACATTTATGCCTAAGGTGGTATCCAGAGTGTCTTTAAACCAGGCAATCCACCTACCTACCTTCTTCCCCAATCCACAAAACAGAGGGGAAAGAATGCTGCATACCTTGGATGTACATAGACAGCTACGCTACTACCTGGACAGAACCAAAAGTAACAGAAAAACTGACCAGCTTTTTGTAGCCTATGCAACAGGAAGGGAAGGAAAAGCAATTTCCAAACAGACAATCTCTAAATGGATAGGAAATTGCATACGATTCTTGTTACTCCTTCCATGGAAAACCAATTCCACAGAACATAAGGCCTCATTCTACAAGGGCAACAGCCACTACCACAGCCTTCTTACGAGGAGTGGCAACCAAGGACATTATTGAGGCGGCTACTTGGACCTCCGTGCATACATTTGCCAAGCATTATAATTTACCTCTGTATTCCAGATCCCGAGCAGGGTTTGCCACTGCTGTACTGCAAGGGATCCTCACCACACCATAATTTTTTTTCTTCCTCCTCCCCTAGTTGGCTATGGTATTCTACCCAGTTGTTATGACTGCAGATGCATCCATGAAGGACATAGTACAGTTTTGTACCTACCATAAATGTAGATGTCCGAACTGGATAGCATCTGCATTCAGGATTACCCTCCCTCCTTCCCCTCTGTGGTACTCCTAGGGTATTTACCCTCCTAATAGCTAGCTGGTGGGGGGAGTCTCTTATGGTGTATTTGTTTGTATATATGTACATACATGCTTATTTTTTGTGTTTGCCTTCTATCCTTTTGGGAAACATTGGCATTTATCCAAAATTTAGCCTTCCATGAGGGCAACTGGCATCTGGGGCAAGAAACACTGAGGAAAATGGCGTCGGCTGATGCCTTTATACCCGAAGACCAGCAGAGATGACGTCGGGTGGAGTGCGACATCAGCCGAAGCCGGACCCAGACTTTGGAATCCGGCCGACCGAAGGGCTGCCTGACGACAGGACAACCCAGTTGTTATGACTGCAGATGCTATCCAGTTCGGACATCTACATTTATGGTAGGTACAAAACTGTACTTTCCTGAAGGCCTTTGGTGCTCAGCCCTCCGCCTCCTGGGTGTCTCCACCCTTCGAGCTTCTGGATCTGGTTTGTCGAAGGGTGTGGGAAACCCCTGACTCTGTGGAACCACTCCCCAGGAGACCCAATAAATTTTTGTCTGCCCTTTCTGGTAAGGAATTTCTATCCAAGGGAGTCCCTGTGGATGCCATGGTGGTGGCAGCGGCCACCAAGAGGGAATTGGCTGAGACTTCTTCCACCGTCCATCCCCCTAACAAGGAGTCTAGGACTATGGATCATTACGGGAAGTGTATGTTTTCTTCAGCAGCCTTTACTTTGCTGTCACTGAATTACTTATCACACTTTACACAGCTCCAGAGAGATCTCCTAAAGGAGCTTGGAGATACTCTTAACGGGTAACGTTTCTGAGGTGGTGGCTCAGAAAGTCAACACTCAGATGTCTACCCTCAGTTCTATTGCGAACTCCTCCATGAGGCTGATCTCTCACGCAGCCAAGGGAGCGAATAGGGCAGCAAGTTCAGGAGTCGCTCTTAGGAGACATGCCTGGATGCGCCTTTGTCATTTAGCGGAGGCATTCAAGTCTACATTCACCGACGCCCCGTTTGATGGTTGCTCTTTGTTCAGAACCAAGGTGAAAGACACTCTCACTAGGTGTGAGCAAGAGGGAAAAAAACTGTCTGCCATAGGAGTCCATTTTTCCCTTCCCTCTAGGCCTTATCCCAAGGCCCAGAGGGGTGGGAAGATGTGGTTCAAGAAATCACAGAGGTTTTTTTCCCGATGCAGAAGGGGAGTCCCCCTCCAGAGGCAGGGGAGGGGGGTGGTTATTTAGGTAGACACTGCCCTAGGGGCAGAGGAGGCCCTCATAACTCGGGAGACCGCGATTCCTTTTGTGGTTCTCCCTACCGCCGCTCCTGATGGGAGGCCCAACTGTGCGTTTCTGGGGCCAGTCGGGGGTCATATCTCACTATACCCGGAGGCTTGGCAAAGTATCACCCAGGACCAATGGGTTCTATGAATAATTTCCGGATTATATATCATTCCCTTCTCGTCAACTCCCCCTCCAATCAAGAAAATCCCGGATGTTCCACCCAGTCAAAGGGATTCCGCAGCTTCAGAGGTTTCAAAGCTGCTAGAAAAAGGAGCCATCCAACATGTCCCCTCAGACCAGGTCGGATTAGGGACTTACTCCAGATTCTTTTTGGTGCCGAAAAGGACAGGGGACCCGAGACCCATTTTGGATCTCAGCCGATTGAACACCCATGTGCAAAAGTCCAAGTTCTGAATGGTCACGTTGCAATCTATTCTCCCATTGTTGGGAAAAGAAGTGTGGATGTGCTCTATCGACCTCAAGGATGCTTACTACCACATAAAGATGGACAGGGCATCCAGAAATCACCTACGCTTCCGGCTGGGAGCCAGTCACTTTCAGTTTCAAGCCCTGCCCTTTGGTCTCACCACAGCCCCCAGGGTGTTTACCAAATGCATGGCAGTGGTGACTGCTCACTTGAGACGTCAGGGATTCCAAGTGTTTCCATACCTGACGACTGGCTTCTTACTGCCACCACCAGGCATCTGCTACTTCAGACCAGAGATGCCACTATCAACCTATGTCACCAGTTGGGTATCACCTTGAACTGGGAAAAATCTGCCTTATTGCCCTCGCAGTGTGTCACCTTTATAGGCATCGAATTAGACATCGTGCTCATGTGGGTGTTTCTACCACAGGAAAGAATCAGAGTCTTACAATGACAGATTTACGCCTTGCTCCCTCTGAGGAGAGTGAAGGCAAGATTGGTTCTCCAATTGTTGGGGATGATGGCTGCTACAATTATATTAGTTCCCCTGGCAAGGTTACATATGAGGCTCCTTCAGCGGCTACTCTTCACCCGGTGGTCTCTTCAACATCTTCCACTTTCTCACCCTATTCTTCTCACAGACTGGTGCAGACAGGATCTCAGTTGGTGGCTTCACACCGACAACCTCAGTGCGTGAAAACCCTACGTTCCTTCGCCTCCGGTTGCCGGTGACCACGGATGCCACCCAGATGGGGAGGGCATTATCTAGGCAGGACAGTCCAAGGCACGTGGCAAGAGCACGAGATGCATCTGCATATCCATGTCCTGGAGATGAGAGCAGTGCTACTAGCGTTGCAAGCACTTCAGAGCTTTCTTCCTGTTGGGACTATTGCAGTCCACTCAGACAATATGTCGGTGGTATGGTATCTGACAAACTGGGAGGAACCAAGTCGTATCTCCTTTGCAGAGAGGCCATACGAGTGTGGCAGTGGGCAGTGTCTTCCCACCATTTTCTGGTAGCAACGCACATTCCGGGGAAGTCCAATGTGATCGCAGACAGGCTAAGCAGAGCTTTTCTGATTCCTCATGAGTGGTCCCTGAACTGTCAAGTTGCAGAGCAGATTTTCCACAGGTGGGGTCAGCCTTGCTGCGACCTTTTTGCTAGCCCCCTCAGTGCCAAATGCAGCAGCTACTTCACCCTTATCCCCCTTCAGGGGGAGTCACCCAGGGACGCTCTAGTCCACAATTGGCCCTCCAGTCTACTATATGCCTTCCCTCCGGTTCCTTTGCTGTCAAAGGTTATTCAGAAGGCCCAATTCTTGGGAAGCAAAATGATTCTGATTGCTCCACACTGGCCTCGTCAAATTTGATTCCCCTTTCTCCATCCCTATCTCATGGATGCTCCTTGGATTCTGGACCCACAACCAGACTTACTGACTCGCATGTCAGGGCAGCTCCATCCCTCTCTTCGGACCCTCCAGTTGACAGCTTGGCTACTCCACTTCCGTGATTGGTTAGGCTTCACCATTTTACGCCGGATGTGGTTCATATTCTATCTTCCTCTCATAAGCCTTCGTCCAGGAAGATTTATTACAACAAATGGAAGAGATTTTCCATCTGGGCACATGCCAAACCGATTGACCCTTACACACAGTTCCAATCTCGTCAGTATTGAGTTCCTTTCTATGCTTTTCAACCAGGGATCAGCTGCCGCAACCATTAAAGTCCAGTTGGTAGCGATTTCTACCTTTCACGTCGCAGACTAACCTAGTCTAATGGCACATAGACTCTGTAAGGCTTTCATGAAAGGCACTTTGTTGCTTCGTCCTCCTGTCTCTGAACCTGTTATGCCTTGGGACTTAAACTTTGTTCTACAGTGTCTTACTTCATCCCCCTTTGACCATGCAGCCACTTGTGATTTAAAATTCGTAACTTGGAAGACTGTCTTTTTGGTAGCCGTCATGTCAGCCAGACGTGTTTCGGATCCTCAAGCTTTATCAATTAAACCACCTTATTTGAATTTTCATAAAGACAGGGTTTCTCTCAGACCGAATCCTTCCTTTCTTCCCAAAGTAGCGTCAGTTAGTAGCCTTAACCAATCCATTGAATTACCAGTGATGTCCTTCAAGGATGCATCTGCAGTCCTTACAAATGGTTTGTCCTGTCATCAGGCAGCCCTTCGGTCGGCCGGATTCCAAAGTCTGGGTCTGGCCTCGGCTGGTGTCGCACTTCACCCGACGTCATAGCTGCAGCTTTTCGGGTATAAAGGCATCAGCCGACGCCATTTTCCTCAGTCTTTCTTGCCGCGTGGCGCCCGAAGCAGAAGCTGTTCGCAAGTGCCGGTCGGTCAGATCCAGAGATTACTACTACCGAATACTACTTCGAAGACTTCTAAAAAGCTAAGTACCCCGTTGGGGACTCTTTCTTGCCTCAGCCGATGTCAGAAAAAGTGAATAACTGTTTAACTTGTGGGAAACAAATACCTCATAAAGATTTCCACTCTTACTGCTTACCTTGTTTAGGCCCAGACCATGACGTAGCAGCTTGTTTAGCCTGTGCATCTTTTAACCGACAGACGCTTAGACGTCGGTCGGAGTTTGCTGAACAGTTTTTCGGCTCTGACTACAGACATTATGCCGTCGGATCCTCCGACTTCACAAGTTGCTAAAAACGCAAAGAAAAGGACCGACATTCGCGGTCGCGGTTTTGGCGAAACGCGGTTAAGCAAACGCGAGTGTCTCGGTTTCGGCGAAACCGAGAAGCGGTTCTAACTTCAGCCGAATCCATGCCTTCTACCGAGGCCTCTTCTAACCTGGTAGAATCGGCCTCTGAAATCCAACCTGCTGCTGTGGTTTCACAGGAATTATCGGACACCATTCCCCTGGATGTTTCAACCCCTGCACGTGGTGCTGCTAGGCCTCCTGCAGCCATGTCCATAAAGGCCTTTGCCAGGGCTAAAGCAGCCAAAACTTCTAAGTCTGTGCCTGTTAAGCCCCCCTCTCACAGGCCCAGTTCCAGTTCCCAAATGCTTTCTCTGGCAGAGGATCTCATCTCTTTAATAAGGGGATCCCAACCTCATCCAGACAGGGCCTCTCAACCACCTCCAGAAAAGAGACCTAGAGCCAGAGCCCCCTGAACCAGTGTCCTCGGATGATTCCTCTGAGGATTCAGACAATATAGACCATCCAGAGGCTCCTTTTTCTCCTTATGAAGACTCTGATGCTGAGGAGTCGATTCCTTCTGCCTCTCCACCTGAGGAATTCTCCTTTGGGGAAACCTTACGAGGGAGCAATTTCAGTGGCAGGGACAAGATTTCTCAGACTCCAGGAAAAGGCTTAGGACTTTTTTGCATTTACCACAACATAGGCCTTTAGCTATACCTCCAGTTCTTTCTGTTGTAGATGATGCATTTAATGATGCTTGTACTGCTCCTGATACTTTACCTCCAGCCCCTGCTAAGCCCGATAGGTTCTACAGGGTCCCGGGCACACATCACCATTTATACAAGGCTCCCCTTGCAGATCCCGAGACCATCTCCCAGGGGCCTAAAGCAGTAGCATCTACCTCTTTTAAAAATCCCTCCCTCTGAAAGGGAGTCCAGGTCCTTAGAGATGGGGTAAAAAGTATACACCTCTGCTACTCTGTCAGCTAGGGCATTGAACTGTCAGTTTCATATGATCCAATATCAGGAGTTTATGCTTGATCAGTTAACTAAGAAACTGTCCTCTGATGACACTTTAGATAATAAATATGTTCTAGAAATGGTGCATAACATTCGACAGGTTAGTAACCATTCTTTAAAATGCGGCTATGATGCACTGGAGGCTTCCTTTAGATCAGCCATGACTGGCACAGTTATCAGAAGGCATGCATGGTTGAAAGAACAGGCCTTGCGGATCATGTTAAAGCAAAACTATTAGATGCTCCTATGGATAAGGTCAATTTATTTGGTTCTCCTGCTCAGCAGGTACTGAAGAAAATGGAAGAGAAGGCAAAATCTGTACAAACAGTGAAAGATTTCTTACAGGTTCAGCCTCCAAGGTTTAGCAGGAACTGGCCTTCCAAAAATTGGTCCTTTCCAGACTCCTCTAAAGCACAGAGAGGCAGGAATAGGCGTTCAAGAGGCAGAAATCAATCCAGAGGTGGTGCCTACAGGGGACGCCAGTGGCAGGGTAACAACCAGCGAGACACAGACGCAACTATTACCACTGCAACAGGACAATCACAGTGACTTGACTCTGGCACCGCCTACCAGGGAACAGATAGCAGCACCCTTAGGTGGAAAGCTAGCCTTATTTTCAAAAAACTGACACTGCATCACAAGGGACAAGTGGATTTTGCAAACTATAGACCAAGATTACAGATTTCATTTCCATACCTTACCAGGAAAAAGAGGAATGCCAAACCTACCACCAAATCAAAAGACAGAAGCTCTAAAACAAATAGCTCAATTAGCAAGAATGAGAGCTGTGGAAAAGGTACCATCTATGGAACAAGGAAAGGGATTTTACTCCAGACTCTTCCTGGTACCAAGAAAAGAGAAAAATTGGAGGCCTATTCTCGACCTGTCCGCTTTAAACACATACATCATTGTTCCAAAATTCAAAATGCTGACCCTACAGCAGCTTCTTCCCATGCTGGGCAATGAGTCTTGGCTGGTGACTCTAGATCTCAAGGAGGCATACCTGCACGTCCCCATACGACCAAATTGCAGAAGATACCTCAGATTTCTTGCAGGATCAGAGCATTATCAATTCTCAGCATTGCCTTTTGGCTTATCTACTGCGCCCAGAGTGTTCACGAAATGCCTGGCATCAGTAATTGCTCATTGCAGGCTTCAGGGAATCCAAATTTATCCATACCTGGACGACTGCCTGATACAAGCGGACAACAAAAACAAACTAGCAGAAGACTTACAAAGAGTCATTTACTTGCTGCAAGCCCTGGGATATACAGTCAATATAAAAAAGTCAAGGCTGATACCATCCCAAAGAATAACCTTCTTAGGTGCAGAATTGGACACAACAAAGCAGATGGCATTCCTAACTGCAGAAAAACAAGAACAACTTCCTCTCTACTTCTTGGCATTAACAAAACAGAACCAACTAACAGCAAGAAAAGTACTGCAAGCCCTGGGCTTCATGGCATCCTGCATACTTCTGGTCCCTCATGCCAGACTGCATATGAGAAAGCTACAGTGGTACCTGAAGAATTTATGGTCTCAACACAGGCACAGCCTAGAAACCAAAATACCACTAATCCCATGCCTGAAACAAGAGTTCCTATGGTGGGCTCAGGCATGTCAGTCAAACACAGGTTTGCCCTTTTACAGCATTCAACCAAGCCAAACCATCACAACGGACGCCTCAGACCTCGGTTGGGGGGCCCACATGCTGGACAAGTGCATACAAGGCCTATGGACTCAAGATCAGCTGCACCTGCACATAAATCTAAAGGAAATGCTGGCAGTAAAACTGGCAATTCAGAATTTCAGACCATTCCTCCAAGAAGGGCAGTTGATGATAAGGACAGACAACACCACAGTCATGTGGTACATCAACAAACAGGGAGGCACACAGTCATACCCTTTATGCCGGATGGCACTGGACTTATGGAATATGGCTCTGAGCTACAAAATTCAGTTGCAAGCAATTTTTGTACCGGGAAAAGAGAACATCCTAGCAGACATATTAAGCAGAACTACCACGGATGCCCACGAATGGATGCTACACCCGGACATCTTCAAGGCCATCACAAGGAAATGGGGACTACCACAAATAGACTTATTTGCATCCCCACTCAATCACCAGCTCAAGAAATTCTGCACAAGGACGTACCACCCACTTGCTTGGAAGGTGGACTCTCTATCCTTCAGTTGGAAAAGCCTGACAGCATATGCATTCCCACCCCTTCCTTTGATGCACAAGGTGCTATTAAAAATCAAACAGGAACGTCCAAGGATCATTCTGATAGCTCCAGACTGGCCAAGACAACATTGGTACCCATTACTGAGGAGCATGTCTCGGGGACAAATGTGGACACTACCCCTGAACCCATTGCTGTTAACACAGAACTACAACACCGTGCATCCAAACCTGAAAACTCTGCAGCTGACTGCCTGGAACAGTACATAAGAGCAACTAACCCAAATTTATCCCAAAGGGTTAAAGACATTATCCTTGAGGCCCGCAGACCTTCAACAAGAAGGAATTATGCAGGAAAATGGAAAAGATTTCTCATTTGGAGTACTGAAAAGGGAAAAGATGTGTCAATGGTAAACATAGCCAACATCCTGGAGTACTTGGCAGAGCTCTTCCATACAGGCCTGTCCTATTCCTCCATCAAGATACATGCATCAGCTATTTCGGCAGAATACAGCTTCGATCCACCTGTCTTCTTGCATCCTCTGCTCAGACAGTTTCTGAGAGGAATTAAAAATGTAAAACCTCTTAGGAAACCACCATTGCCAGCATGGGACTTGAACTTTGTGCTAGAAAAATTGACACTCCCTCCTTTCGAACCAGCAGCAACAGCAGAACTACAATACCTATCCTGGAAGACTGCTTTCCTGCTGGCAATCACCTCAGCAAGAAGGGTTTCTGAACTACAGGCTTTAATGGCAGTACAACCCTTCCTGATCTTCCATCAAGACAGAGTGTCCATGAGAACAAATCCTACATTTATGCCTAAGGTGGTATCCAGAGTGTCTTTAAACCAGGCTATCCACCTACCTACATTCTTCCCCAACCCACAGAACAGGGGAAAGGCTGTTGCATACTCTGGATGTACATAGACAGTTACGCTACTACCTGGACAGAACCAAGGGCAATAGAAAAACTGATCAGCTTCTGGTAGCATATGCAACAGGAAGGGAAGGAAAAGCAATTTCAAAACAGACAATCTCCAAGTGGATAGGAAATTGCATCAGATTTTGTTACTCCTACCATGGAAAGCAAACTCCAGAGAACATCAGGCCTCATTCTGCAAGGGCTACAGCCACTACCACAGCTTTCTTATGAGGAGTGGCTACCAAGGACATTATAGAGGCTGCTACTTGGACCTCCGTGCATACATTTGCCAAGCATTATAACTTACCCTTATACTCTAGATCCCGAGCAGGGTTTGCCACTGCTGTTTTGCAAGGGATCCTAACTACACCATAATTTATTCCTCCTCCTCCCCTAGTTTGGCTATGGTATTCTACCCATTTGTAAGGACTGCAGATGCATCCTTGAAGGACATAGTACAGATTTGTACCTACCATAAATGTAGATGTCCGAACAGGAATGCATCTGCAGTCAGGATTACCCTCCCTCCTTCCCCTCTGAGGTATTCCTAGGGTATTTGCCCATCTAATAGCTAGCTGGGGGGGGATCTATTATGGTGTATTTGTTTGTATATATGTACATACATGCTTATTTTTTGTGTTTGCTCTCTATTATTTGGAAACATTGGCATTTATCCAAAATTTAGCCTATCCAAGAGGGCGACTGGCATCTGGGGCAAGAAACACTGAGGAAAATGGCGTCGGCTGATGCCTTTATACCCGAAAAGCTGCAGCTATGACGTCCGGTGAAGTGCGACACCAGCCGAGGCCAGACCCAGACTTTGGAATCCAGCCGACCGAAGGGCTGCCTGACGACAGGACAACCCATTTGTAAGGACTGCAGATGCATTCCTGTTCGGACATCTACATTTATGGTAGGTACAAAACTGTACTTTTTTTCTTCAGTTCTCGAACAAGGCAGAATTAAATTTTCATCGGTTGGATGTGCACAGACAATTACGATTTTATTTGCACAGAACGAAGGACCTCAGAAAATCTGATCAGTTGTTTTTCATTTTTGGAAAACAGAATTAGGTCTCCTGTTTACAAAGTCACGTTGTCTAGATGGATTTCCAGTTGTATTTCTTTCATTTATACTTCAGGGGGAAGAGATTTACCGTTTCGAGTGAAGGCTCACTGTACCCGGTCTGTATCTACGTCTACAGCTTTTCAGGCCAGATTGTCTATGGATGATATTTGTGCTGTGGCTAGTTTGGCATCTCGTCACACCTTTGTTACCCATTACAAGTTAGATGTGATATCTAGAGGCAGATCTTCCTTTGGTTCCACAGTGCTCAGGAGTATTTTCCACTGAGCCTCCCAGGATTTAGGTGCTGGGGACGCTGGCCCATGGGTAAGAATGTAGGCAAGATTGGAGTACACAACATCAAGAAGTTATGTACTCACCATAACGTTCGATGTATGTAGTCCATCTCGCCTCACATTCTTACTTACCCCCCCCCCACCTTCCGCCATCCAGGAGGATCTAGAGGTTAGGCCTGGTTTCAGAGTTCCCTTCATTCTTGGTTTGTTCTTCCTTCCTTAGGTGTTGTTATGCATGGAGAGTGCGTGCTGATGCTCGCAGCAAACTAGATCTGGGGATAGAGAGCAGTGCAGCATGGGATACCATCTTAGCCCAGCCAATTGAAAGACTTCGAGCTAAAGTATGGCTGAGTTGGAGCCGACATTCAGCTCCGAGCCCACGGGTAAGAATGTGAGGCGAGATGGACTACATACATCGAACGTTATGGTGAGTACATAACTTCTTGTTTTTCCCCTTTTAAACTTAATTGCAGTTGTCCCAGTTTTAATGCTTTCACCAGACTAAATTGTGAAGTTCCTTTCCCGGTTAAGCAGTCTTCTAACTCATGACTGCTGTCACAAGACATGGTGATTCTTTTGAGAATAAATTAGCTGTCTTACGCTACATATCTCTAGACATATTCTCTTCTCAGAAACAATTTAAACGGATTGAATATCATTACCATCTAACAATTATCAGTCAGATATAATTGAGAGCATGTCTATAAATAAGTCATCTAGTAGAGATGTCAGAACAGGGCCAGAAGAAGCATGGTCTTTCCTTAGCAAATGAAATTAATAATGTGTTTTCTCATTACCATGTTACACAGCTGTCCACATTGTTTATTTATTTATTTTGACTGCTGGCAAATATTTGAGAATTTTCCTTGTCTTACGATTTGAAGTGTTTGCCTTAAGTCCATCTGTCAGGAATATTTCCAGGTACTACATTGCTAAACACATGTAGCTTTAAAGATGAGTCTTCCCTTAAATGGTGGCATTTCAAAATGCTTCACTGAGGTTTGATAGAAATTTCTTCTGAAAGTATAGCTAGGGTGTGGCATAAAATTAAGGTGGAGTTTAAAAATTGGGTAGAAATAAAAGAAAGGGAGCTATGGTTAAGAAGTAACAAGAATTATTTAGAGGGACTGGCAAATGTGAAAGTATTGCAGAATAGAGGGAATCTCACAGAACAAGAAGAGGATCAACTGCAGAACGCTAGACAGAAAATAAGGGATAGCCTTGATAATGTGCACAAGCTTAGAAAGATTGCTGTTAAACAACTGTCGTTATGTTGTCCCATCTCACCTTCATTCTTCCTGGTTGGGTTCGTATTACTAAAGCTCGAGAGCTTCCACTGGTTTGAGGCTATACCATATCCCATCATGCTTAGGTAAGATTACCCAGATCTCGCTTGCCGCTAAACTAGATCAGGTGCTTCTCACTAGGCTCAGGCTAAGTGAGAATACTTTTTCAATATTATTCTCTTTTCAATCATTTTTGGATAAGTATTGTTCTTGTACTTACTTACAGTGTTTTAGGTCTCACCTTGTGGTGAATTACTAGTTTTCTTTGCTTGTTGTGTTTGTTTGTGGCTAGTCGTCACTTTCATTAGGCCTACAGCTCCTCCCCTATGCTGTTTTCACTAAAAACTTTCTATTATCTTTGATGAACCCGTTTTAGTTAGAGGGTTTGCCTTTACTTTCCTTGCCCATTTAATTTGAAGGGCTCCCCTTCTACTTACTTCCCCTTCCTAAAGAGGTTTCGTCGTTTAAATTAGAGACGTCATCTCTGGCTAGAGGAGATTGTTTTTAGTTGGAGACCTCTCCTCTAGCCTTTGTCTCTTCCCTGTGTGACTGTTCAAAAAAAAAAAAAAAGTGAGGTAGAAGATATATATTTACAGTTGCTCTTTACTAGTGTACTGTGTTAAATAGTTTTTGATAGTTTGGGTAGTTTCTTCATAGTTAACCTTGTTCGTGTTCTTAATCTAGTTTCTTGGACAGTGTTTGTTGTTGCTTACCATTATGTCCAAGGAAGGAAAAGAAGTGAAGCAGTCGGGCTTCAAAACATGTGATTCCTGTTCACAAAAAAGTCATTAACGACGAGCACACTAGTTGTATCTACTGTTTGGGTGCAGTACACCTTCAAGACTTGTGCTCCATTTGTCACGGTTTTAGTTCTAGGGACCTGCAGGAATGCAAAAATAAGCTCATACTCAGGGGATTGCTTAAAGTTCCTTTGTCTGAGGCACTGGAAGGGAACCAGACCTCATCTAAATCTTCTCATTCCCCAAAATCAGATAAGTCAATCAAAAGAGCGTCTACTTCGGGTCCTACAGTAAAGAAGCTAACAAAAGACACGACTTTGGACTCTAAGGCTTTCGGGCACGAAAAGCCAACTCCTTTGGTTCCACCAGTTTCTTCGGAACTGACTATAAGCCATAGACGGAGCCGGTCCACAACCTTGGAGCTGGCCTCTTTAGTTCCAGTCACCTATTTTACATTCGGTGGCTGGAAGCATCAAATCCTTGGCCCCATCCTCTCGATCCTCCAGGAATCTGTCGGATAACTACATGGAGCGGGTGGTCAGGTGGTTGCTTCAGACTCCGGCTCTGGCCAGTATCCTTTCAAGTCCAGCCCAGAAGGAATTGGAACCAACTGCCACTGCCCGTTCTTCTAGTCCTCCTACGACCCAAGTGGTTTCGGATCCGGAGTGCTTGGATGTGTTTGTGGTGGAACCGTTTGATCCGAGACCTACCCCAGGTTTTTCGGTCCCGACTTCCGCTCTGACCTCTTCGATGCCATGTTCTGTTGAAGGGTCTGTGAGCCGACACTCCCCCATCGGGTTTGGGGAGAAGAGTTGGATTGGACCTGTCAGATCCGATTCTGCCTCTTGGGGCATCGGTGCGGGTGAGCTTGGCGCTCACATCGGCCTTGGAGCCCACCTCCTTAGTACGGGAGGAGGCTACTGACTTTTCAGAGCCGGAGGCTCCCTCGGACCCAGGTTGTGGTGCCTTCGAGGTCATGAGGAGTGTGCTGTTACCCCTGATGGCTTCCCTCTTGGATCTGAGCTCTCTTCCTCCAAATGTGCTGTCGTCTGCCTCCCTACCATCTGTCCACCCCAGGCGTAGAGAACCGATGCCCCAGGACGCCCCATTGGGTGAGTCACTCTCTTCTGAAACCTCCTCAGAGGACCCCTCCGGAGATGTCCCTCAGAAGAGAACATGCAAGAGGAAACATCTAGACTCCCCTGACTTCAGTAACGGACTTGGATGATTCTTAAGGGTCCCCACAGTCATTCTCTGAGATGTCTCCTTCTCAGACATCCTAGAGATCCTGAAGCAGAGAAGTGGCTGGAAGACCCTTACACCTTCTGAGGATGAGTCCGTATACCTGGAGGCGTTTCGTTCTCGACCCTCCACCTCATGGGTGTCTCTTTCCTTCGACCAGCTCCTCAGCATTGTTAGTCGAAAGGCATGGGGCTCTCCAGAATCTGTGGAGCCTGTTCCCAGGAGGTCCACCAAATTCATAACTGCAGCATTGGACAAAGATTTCTAGACCAAAGGTGTCTCAGCAGATGCTATGCTGGTGCCAGCAGCCACCAAAAAGGAGTTAGCTGAGACTTCATCTGTCCATCCACCGAATAAGGAGTCTCAAATGATGGACAGGTATGGGAAGCATATGTTCTCATCAGCGGCCTTTACACTCATGTCACTGAACTATTTGACCCATTTTACCAGACTTCAGAGGGATCTCCTAAAGAAGCTAGGTGATGCCCTCCAAGGTTCCACAGCTAGAGGGATTCCAGACAAAGTGACCACCCAGCTTGCTACCTTAAATTCAATAGCCAACTCCTTTGTGTGGCTCATTTGTTATGCAGCCAATGGTGCAAGTAAGGCAGCTGGTACAGGAATCGCTGTGAGGAGGCATTCCTGGATGCATCTTTGTGAGTTTGCTGAGTCCTTTGTCTTCCTTCACTAACACCCCTTTTGACAGCTCATCCTTGTTCGGGCCAAAAGTTAGAGAGACTCTGACCAGGTGCGAACAAGAAGGCAAAAATCTGTCTGCCGTGGGAGTACATTTTTTCTTTCCTGCCAGGCCTTATCCCAAAGCCCAGAAGGGAGGTAAAGTGTGGTTCCGTAAATCCCAAAGAGCTTCGCCAGACGCACGTGGTGAATCTTCCCCCAGGGGCAAAGGGGGAAATCACAATGGAAGATGCTGACCTCGTGGCAGAGAGAATCCGCAAAATCAGGGCAACCGAGATATGTTCTGTGGCAGACCTTTCCAGCGCTCCTGAGGCCCACCTGTCCACATTTGGAGGCAGTCGGGGCTGACTATCACTATACCCAAAAGCCTGGCTAAACATCACTCAAGACAAATGGGTACAGTTGATAATATCCAGGGGATACAACATACCCTTCTCCACCCCACCCCCCAAACCAGATCAGTCCCAGACATTCCACCCTGTCAAAGGGATCAAGCAACCCTAGAGATACAAAGGTTGCTAAGAAAGAGTCATCCAGGAAGTCCCCGCAGACCAAATCAGATCCGGAACTTACTCAAGGTTCTTTTTAGTTCCAAACCCATCTTGGATCTCTGCAGGCTGAACAAGTCCGTAAAAAAAAAAAAATCAAAGTTCTGGATGGCGGCACTCCAGTCTATACTCTCTTTTCTGGGACAAGGCAATTGGATGTACTCAGTCAATCTTCAGGATGCATACTACCATAAAAAAATGGACAGGCGATCCAGGAGACATCAACGCTTCTGGCTGGGAGCCAGTCATTACCAATTCCGAGCTGTGCCCTTTGGTCTCACTACAGCCCCCAGAGTGTTTACCAAATGCATGGCAGTAGTCATGGCTCACCGGAGGCATCCAGGATTCCGGGTGTTTTTGTACTTAGACGACTGGCTCCTGACCGCCACCACCAAGCATCTACTAACCAAAGCAAGAGACACTTCCATTCATCTATGCTTGGAACTGGGCATTACCATAAATTTCGAAAAATCTGCCTTGTTGCCATCACAGCATATTACATTCGTAGGAGCAGACTTAAACACAGAAGACATGGTAGCAAAACTGCCTCACAACAGGGTGCAGACACTGTGCCATCAAGTGTCCATCTTGCTGTTGAAAAAGAAAGTACAGGTGAAGTCTTGGGCATTATGGCAGCTGCTATAAGTTACATTAGCACCTCTGGCACGTCTACACATGAGTTTCCTACAGTGGCTACTCTTTGCTCAGTGATTTATGCAGGAGCTACCCATATCCCACAAGATCTTCATTACAGACTCCTGCGAGAAAGACCTATGCTGGTTGCTTCAATCCATGCAGGTAACTCTAGGCAGGGTGTTCACTCTCCCTCAAACAGTAGCCACAGTGACCACGGATGCTTCCCAGAGTGGGAAGGGGGGACATTGTCTGAGAAAGACCTTCCAAGGAACTTGGTAGGAACATGAGTACCACTTGCACATCAGTGTCCTACAGATGAGAGCGGTGCTTCTGGCGTTGCAGGCATTCCAGAACTCTCTTCCACCAGGTATGATTGCAATACAAGCCGACAATATGTCGGTAGTGTGGTATATCAACAAACAAGGCGGAACCAGATCATACCCCCTGTGTCAAGAGGTTCAAAGCGTATGGCAATGGGCAATCTCTTTTCAACGTTTTCTGATTCCAGCACATATTCCAGGGAAATCCAACGTGATAGCGGACAAATTGAGCAGAGCAATTCTAATGCCTCACAAGTGCTCCCTAAAATAGGAAATTGCTAACCAGATTTTTCGCAAGCGGAGCCAGCCTTGCTGCAACCTTTTTGCCACGTCCATGAACAACAAATGCAGCAGCTACCATGCCCTAATCCTCCCTCCGGGGGAGTCACCAAGGGATGCACTCATTCACTATTAGCCCCCGGGATTCATTTATGCCTTTCCCCTGTTTCCACTAATCCCCAAAAGTTCTACAGAAAGCCAGATCATTGAGTTGCAGGTTGATACTCATCACTCTGTACTGGCCTCATCAAATCTGGTTTCCTCTCCTATGGCCCCACCTCAGAGAAGAGCTGTGGATCCTGGACCTGGTACCAGATCTTCTGACTCATCAGTCAGGAGCGCTCCATTCCTCTATCCAAACCCAATCTTAGCCAGGCTTCCAGACATATCCCCTGCAGTGAGACACATTCTAGTTTAATCTCATAAGACGACGACTAGAAAGCTTTATGTTAGCAAATGGAAAAGGTTTTCTTGTTTGGTTTCCAAGAATCACATAGACCCCTTCACAGCCCCCATAAGTACAATTTTAGATTTCTTAGCAGACATTTTTAATGGCTGTGCAGCAGCTACCATGCGAGTATAATTATCTGCCATATCTAACTATCACATAGGAAACATGGGATCAAAAATAATGTGTCTCAGATTGCGCAAAGCTTTCCTGAGAGGTACATTTTTACTAAGGCCTCCAATAAAGGAACCACCACCTCCTTGAGACCTCAATTTGGTACGGAGTACTCTGATTCTCCCACCATACGAACCAGCTTTCTCTTCCCAACTAAAATTTCTAACCTGGAAAACAGTCCTTTTGGTAGCCATTACTTCAGCTAGGAGGGTTTCAGAACTTCAAGCTCTTGTCCATACGCCTTCCCTATTTAGTTTTTCACAAAGTCTCTCTCAGAAAAAATCCTTCATTCCTTCCCAAAGTATGTTCTGAGACCAGTTTGAAATCAGTCCATAGACCTGCTTGTTTTCTTTCCAAACTATAGCAACAAGGCAGAATATAAGCTACAATTGGATGTCCATAGGCAGTTGCGCTTCTACTTGCATAGAACAAAGGAATTCAGAAAATCTGACCAGTTATTCATCATCTCCTCAGATAACAGGAAAGGTGCACCAATATAAAAAGTTACCTTGTCAAAATGGCTTACTGACACCATTACCTACGCATATAATTCTCAGCATAAACAACTGCCAGGAAAAATTAGAGGCCATTCAATAAGAGTTATGTCAACTTTGCCTGCCTTTCAGGCCACATTGCGTATAGACTCAGTCTGTGCTGCAGCCACATAAGTCGAACCTCATACCTTTGTCAATCATTGCAAAGTAGACGTGGCCTCACAGAACAGGGCTTCCTTTGGTTCCACTGTTCTGAAGAGTTTATTCCTTTGAACCACCCAAGAAAGAAGGTGCTAGGGATGCTGTTCCAGCCAGCAGGAATGAAGGCTAGATGGGACAACATAACATTAAGAAGTTATTTACTTAACATAACGTTCCATATTTGCTGTCCATAATCTCACCTTCATTCTTGCTTCCCACCCCCCCACCCCCCCAACCTTCACTCCTGGAGGATCAAGAGAAATTTATAACTATTACCATTGGGAGTATGTATATAATTTCAAAATATGTTAGTAATTTGCAAACAAGATCTGGGTAATCTTCCCTAAGCATGATGGGCTAGGGTATAGCCTCGAGCCAGTGGAAGCTCCCGAGCTTTAGTAGTAGGCTGAGTTGGAACTGATACTCTGTTCCGAACCCAACCAGCAAGAATGAAGGCGAGATTATGGACAACAAACATGGAACATTACAGTGAGTACATAACTTCTTATTGTTTGATAACACTAGAGCACAAAAACTTTTAGGACATCGACTCAGGCAACAGAAAGAAAGGGCTGCCACCAAAATTAGGGAGCCTGTAACAGTGAAGATAACAAGAGATCCTTTAGAGGTATTAGAAACATTTTGGAAATTCTATGAGAGTCTCTATAAAGCTGAGAAATAAGAAAATCAAGAAATGATACAAATGGAAATGTTTATGGAAGAATTAAATATGCCAAGGTTAGAGATAGATGAGACTCAATTACTAACAGGATAGGAGAAGATGAGATAAAAATTGTGATGTATAACCAATCTACAGGAAAGTCCTCAAGAATAGATAGAATTCCTGTGGAAGTTTGGAAGCTGGGAGGGGAAAAAAATGCTAAAGATTGGGAAGGTTTTGTTTAGCAATATCTTAGGAGGAGGAGAAGTACCACCATCCTTGAAGAAAGCAGTGGTAGCTGTAATACCTAAAGAGGGTAAGGATCCATCAGATCCAGATTCATGCAATTCATTCAATACTAAAGCATGATTATAAAGTGTTCATATCTGTAATAGCTAAACGAATGGCAAAACTGATACATATGGATAAGTGTGATTTTGTGGAGGGGCGGAAAACGTTTGACAACATTAATGGAACACTGATGATCCAGAGGGAAGCAGAATGTAAGAAAATACCATTGTTGTTGGTGGGTGTTGATGCAGAGAAAGCATTTGACAGAGTCGGCTGGGACTTTATGAGCAGGGCAATGGAAGCATTTGCATTTCCTGAAAAAAATATGTAAGGCTGATTAGGAGAATATATGAGGAATCAGAGGTGAAAATTAAAGTGGTTGGGGTCCTTTCTGATAGGTTCTGCTTGAGCAGAGGAACCAGGCAGGGATGTTCTCCTCCCCCTTCATTATTTGCATTATATTTAGAACCATTGCCAAAGAAAATAAGAGACTCAGAAATTCAAGGATGTAATTGGTGTGGTTGTCATGAAAAGCTGGCTTTATTTGCAGATATTATTTTATACCTAACAAAACTAGAAAAAGACAGTGTTATGGAACATTTTGAAGCCGTTCCAGAGCTTTTCGGGATACAAAATTAATGAAACTAAAACAGTGGCAGTAGCAGTAAATTATTTGCCCAGACATAAACTGGTTCAGGAATACCCGTATTTATGGGGACATGATAAAATGAAATATTTAGGAGTATGGATTAAAAATGATTCTAGTGTGGCAGCTAAAGATATGTGGGAAGAGACTAAAACTATAATACAAAATCTAAGAAAATGGAAGCTTTGTTGTATTGATATGGATAACAAGCAATAAGCAGTTAAAATGTTTTTAGTCCCTTTAGTCTTATACACAGGTCAGGCATATTATTTTCAACAAGAGGAGAAGTAGGTAGCAATTAATAAAGAGCTGAAGGACTTTATCTGGGAGGGGAAGATGGCAAGAGTCAAGTGGGATAAGATGATTCTTCCCGTAGAACAGGGCAGATTGGGATTACCCAATCTGAAGGAGCTATACAGTTAAGACTCCTGTACATAGCACAGCAGAAAACTGTAATTCAGGGTGGAAAGGAATGATGATGAAATAAGGGGGAAACTCCAGAAACAAGGAGAGACTAGGATTTTGGATGCAGGCCTTTAAGGAGGACAACATTAAACATGCAGAATATTATATATCCATAAAGTAGCAGAAAGTGTTCTAAGAACTAAACCAACATGGGAATGGAGAAAGGAGATTCTGCTGATATGGATGACTGCAGTTAGGGATGCAGGCAATAGGCAAGAGGGGGACGGAACTTATTGGAGAAAACTGGCAAAGGAACCAAGGTATTAGGAGCAAATAACCAGAGTGGGAAAGATAATAGAATGGGAAAACACCAAGAATTTATTTGGGCTGCAGGTTAGAGATTGCCTTCCATATCAGGGATTGATATCAGTGTAAGCAAAGAGAAAGAAATAGATGGATCCTGAATGAAAGACTTCCACTGGTAGAGTTTTTAATAGAATCTGGAACAGATGCTGCCATTAAAAATGAATAATTAGTAGAGCTTATAAAATATTGCATGATAACTATAAGAATCAATCAGAGGAGGTTAGAAAGGATTGGGAAGAGAGATTTGATAAGTAATTCACAAAGAAACAATGGGAGGATATATGCATGTCTCCCAAATATGCAACAAAATCTAGAAGATTTAGGATTTTTGCCTGGAAATGTTTACATAGATATTTTTATACCCCAAGTAGACTCCAGAGAATTTTTCCTCAGGTAGACAGTAAATGTTGGAGGTTTGAAGGGGAAGAAATAGATAACTAAGAATAACTTTTTTTGAGTGCGGTGAGTTGGCAGTTTTTAAGAATTCCCTGCGGGATGCACCGTCAAAAATGCTGGGTGGGCAGATTGGTCTGATGAGGGAGATGATTTTTGTGAGCTATGAGACAGAATTGGAATTAAGGCCTTACTACGTCAAATAATGGTGGATGCCAAAAAAGCAATTACTAGAAAATGGAAATCAAAATCTAAACCAACTGTACTTGGACGTAGTGCATATAGTAACAGAGATACAACTATTGGAATTGAGATGTTTAGAAAAGAGTAGGAGCAAACTACATAGTAGAAAATAAGAATTGTAGGAACAGTACATACAAGGGAAGAATGAGGCGTAAAAGGCAGCAGTACTTAAATGACCTTTGTAATGTTTGAGTGAGATAGATTGGGTAGATATAAGTGATGTATAATGTTTGCAGCTGGGAGTGTGTCAGTGTGGTTTGTGATGTAAAATGCTTATGACTAGGATTGTGTTGGTGTAGTTTATTTTCATTTATATAAATGTATGATTTCCTTTGTAGTCAGTGATGGTTTAATGAAGATGTTTAAAAAAAAAAAAAAAAGGCAGGAATTGATTAATTTATTTAATATTGCTTAAGTTATATGATGTATAGCAAGTGAAGCATAATGTTTATTATGTTAATATAGTTTGGTTACCTTTTCTTAAAGGTGTTTGAAAAAACGTGCTTCACTGAGGTTTGTTTTTGCACCATTTAGTTTACTTTATGGATGTTCTGTACATTGTCATGATTTTATGTTAGGTGGCCAATTGCAGATGTCAGACATTGTTTGGTTTTCTTAGTGTGGCATCTCACAACATTTGATTTGCCATTGGTCTTAGTTGTCCTCAGTTGATGTGTTTTTGACCATGGGTAGGGGTCTTGAGCTGGATGGCCCTTGTGCCATCTCTAGAGACAGGATACAGTCCATTAACATAATTTTCTTGTTGCATATATATATGGAGTCCTAGAGGAAGTAAAGACCATTATAGGTTCATTGGTGTGTACTAGGCTAATGGCCTTGGAGCCTTTACAAGCCTAGTCCCTAGAAGTGCCCTGGCATTGTGCCGCCCAATGTTAGTTCCCAGTGCCTCTATCAAGTAGAACCACTGGAGTGATGCCCGGGGTGAACTTTCTATTTCCCATCCACTCATCAAGATTTCTCTTGAAGCGGGCCAGTGAGGCGCTCTGCTTGACATGTATGGGAAGTCCATTCCAGAGAATGTGCAGTCTCTGGGTTATGAACCTGTCCCTCCAGCATGTTCTGTTGATTGTGGTAATGAGGTTGAGGTCTCTGGAGCATGTGGTGCAGAGGGATTGGGATTTCTTTAGATGTAGCATTTCTAACAGAGCTGGGTCAGACGTGGCTTTGGAAGTCAAGCAGAGCTTGCCTCTTAGTAGACAATATGAGACAGAGAATAGCTGGAGTTTTTTTGAGTCTGTCCATGTATGACATATGTTTAAGACCTAGGATCCTCTTTGTGAGGTACTTTTGTGGCCTTTCCAGCTGTTGCAGGTGTCTAGTGAGGTACATGCCAAATGGGGCATTATACTCTATGATTGGCCTAATGAGGGAAGAGTAGAGAGAGAGGAGATGACCTCTTTCTTCCTGGATGCAAAACTGTCTCTTTTCCATGTTTGAAGAACATTGTAGATGTGGAATCAGAGTAGTTACAGCATCTCTTGAGCCTCCCTACCTTAAATAAGTTGTCTGCATGAGGGATAAGCAGCCGCATTCACTTTGCTGTATTTGTCGATAGAACACAGCATCTCACACATGGGACGTTTTTCCATCACTTTAAAAAAAATGGTGTCTTTGATCTTGGTATACTGTTAAAGCAAAGCATTTTCCAGTTCTTACACACTTCATTTTTTTTTCAAATTTCCATAATGCCTGCTTGCATATCTGTGAAGTGCATCTTACACAATTTTTGATGAACATTATTCAGGAGCAGTTTCAATGTCTCAATGAGCATGTGAGGGGTTCTGCAGGAGGCTCAGAAATATCCACTTCCTTGAACCGTTTAGTTAATGGATGGGGTTTGGGCATAGTATCTATAAGGGTTTTTTTAGAACACATACCCACGTTGGGGAAGCACATGTTTGTCTTACATTAACTTCTACATAGGCTGTGTCACTTTTCTAGTTATTTATTGATTTATTTATTTTATTTTATTCTGAATTTAAGTGATTCTTTTGGACCTACTTCAGTCTCAGCCTGAGGTGAACACCAATAGATACATGACATTGTATACAGAGTGAATGGCAAAGTGCAACATACACATATTTTATATACCAAGTGAATATCTTAGCTGGTTTGAGGGTATAAAAGGCAATATAGATAGATATTATATACAGAGTGACTGACAAAACACAGTGTATACATGGTTATTATACAAAGTGGAAATCTGAGTTATCATGCTGAAAGAATCGCAATAAAAAATAGACAGAACAAGGTATGTAGAGGGAAAAAGGGTATGAAGAGGTTAAGTTTTATGATAGAGGACTGCTGCGTTTTCATAGAGTGTTAATTAAAGTTTTTATTTCTGATTCTCCCTTCTTTTCTTGAAGACTGGAGGCCCAGATTCCCACTGTTTGGGACCAAAAACTGGGGAAGGATGGTCTGTGTAGTGAAGCCTGGTTTAGAGGAGCAAAGATTTCTAGTGTATATTGGTGCACCCCTCTATAGTCTGGAGGCTAGCAGGGGATGTCTTTTTCTGAACAAGTTTAAAATAGCCGAGAGGCAAGTAAAAAGTCAGCATGTTGTTACTCAGGTAGCCAGTTTGATTTTTCAGTGGTTTTGCAGTGCTAGTCATTTCTTTGGCAGAGAGTGATGAATCTACAAATAGCAGACACATTTCTTTTCGAGGCTGCAGCAATTAGTGGAAGACAATATTCCAATTGCGCCATTAAGATACCTTTACATATGTCATTTCTTCAGGGTCTGGTTAGAAGATGAGAGATCCTATAAGTCCAAAATAGGAGAGAGAGTTTTTTTGTGCATGTAGTCAGGTGTAGTTGGAAATTTAGGAAGGGGTCTAACTGTATGTATTAGAATGAAGTGACATTTTCAGTAGTGTTTAGATCGAGGATTTTTAGTGACCTGGAGATGGTGAGCTTTTACCTAATGCCAAAAAACGTTAATCTGAAGTTGTTTTCATTTGATCTTCAACCTGAGTGACTCTGATTTGGCACAGATCCGACTCAGTCGCATACTCTAGCATTAGATCCAAAGTCCACGCTCCTTCCCTACCCATAATGCCCCGGTCTCCCTCCTCCCCCCAGATCTCATTTGCTGCTTGTTTTGACTAGCGGCGTTCATCCATAGATCCAAGCTCAAAAAAAAAAAAAAAAAAACTTTCCTCTCTTTCCTTTCTGTCTTTCATAGTGTGTGTGTGTGTGTGTGTGTGTGTGTTTCTTGCCTTCCTGGCTATGGCTGATACCTCCAAACCTGGCTTCAGGAGGTGCGCAGAGTGTGGGCATAAGCTACCTCCGTCTGATGCCCACATTCTGTACGTTGTCTGCTTGGATGTTCCCCAGTTAGACACCTCCTGTTTGATCCGCGTGGGTTTCAACCCCTGTGTTTTGATCGACAGGACGAACAAACTCATTCTGAAAGGCCTTCTACCTCTCCGGCAGAGGCCTCCTCTTCTTCTTCTTCTTCCACTCTGGCTTCTGGGACTCAGCATCCCACCAAGAAGTCCAGGGATGGAGAGAGGGCCTGTTCTAAAGAGCAGGATCAGCTGAGGAAGCGGCCTCCAAACCACTCTTCCTCTGTTGAACCACCAGCCAAGTCCTGCTCCCAAGCCAGAGTTTTCCTCGGCTCCAGTTGCCTCGCTTTTCCCTGGAGGCGGAGACCTCCCTCGCTTGGTCTCCAGTCTCTGCTTCCCCCCGGCACCACTCCAGGCCCGGGTCAGTAGCCTCTTCTGTCCAGTCCTCTCTGAGCCTGTCTGAAGCTGAGTTGGACAGGATAATGCTAAACCCAGATTCAGTGGGGAGTCTTGCCTCCTCCATCCTCCTCTGGGGCTGGGAGCATGCAGTCCACTTTTCCCCCAATCACTCCTCCTCTGATCCAACCCCCGGTTTCGGAGTCCTTTGGTCCGAGGTTTCTGGTTGTCAAGTGGTCAGTGCCAATGGCCCCCTGGTACCTCAACTGCAACTGTTGACCTGAGTGGTTTGGCTCCAACGTTTTCAGAGCAGACTGCCTCTTAGAGCTGTAGCCATGGCATCAGATCCGAGGTGATGGTGATGACTTTTGAGGTATTTGGGGTCATCCCTTCCTGTCAGAGCCTTGGTTCCAGGAGGCTTGGCTTTAGTTCTCCCTTGACACAGAGGGCAGCTGATCCATCCTCGGCCATTCCAACTTCAGGGATTTGCTTGCCCTCGGCATTTGAGGTGGTGGAGAGGGTTCCCTCCACTCCTTTGAGACCCTTGACACTCTTGTCCTCGAAGTCCATCCTGGCTCCCTCTCTTTCTGGGCTGGAGTCTGCCATCCTGCCCCTAATGGACAGCCTGTTGCAGTTTGCCCCAGGAGTTTCCCACATGGGAACTCCCAGATGCTTCGGAGTCCTTGGAATCCTCCCCCTCCCCCAAGGAGCCCCCTCTGAAGCATATGTGTAAGAGGAGGCACTTAGACTCCCCGCCGGAGTCTCTCGCAGACTATACCGACTTGAAGGGGAGGGTTCCCCCGGATCACCCCTGGATGAAGTCTCCTTTGGGGACATCATGGAGATTCTTCATCAGCACAGTGGGTGGTCTACCCTCAAGCCCAAACCAGACGAGTCAGTATTTCTGCAGGCGTTTGGCACAGGACCTTTTATCTCCTGGTGTCCCCCCCACCCCATCCCTGGTTGATCTTATTTCATCTAGGGCATAGAAGGAACCAGATATAGTTGAGCCTATCCCAAGCACCCAGATAAAGTACTTGGTTGCCCCTTCTGATAAGCCCCGGTGGTCCACAGGATCCCTGGTCAATGCCATGGTGGTGGCGGCAGCCACCAAAAAGTTGCTTGCCTAGGAAGCTCTTCGGTCCATCCTCCAGACGAGGAGTCTCAGGCAATGGATTGTTTTGGGAAGTGGACCTACACATCAGCCACCTTTGCCTTACATGTGCTGAATTATTTGGCACATGTAATCAGACTGCAGAGGGGCCTAGTCAAAGAGGTTGCTGAGTCTGCCCCAGGGTCCATGTCGGCAGAGGAGAAGAAGTTTTTTTCATCCTGCATAGCCACCCTCACTTCCTTCTCAAATGTGTCCATGAGGCTTCTCTCGCATGTCATTGTGGGTGCCTCTAGGGCTGCGGTAACCAGCGTGGCCATTAGGCGGCATGCCTGGCTCCAGCTTTGCACCTTTTTGTGGCCTTTTAAGGCATCTTTCATGAACTTCACTTACCTTGTTTGGAAAAACAGTTTGTGATACATTAGTCCAGAGCAAGAAGGATGGGAAGACTTTGTCTGGCATCTGGATCCGCTTCTCCACCCCGCATCGATCCTTTTTTAGGAATCAGTGTGGGGTCAAGAAGATGTGGTTTTGCAAGTCTCAGAGTTCTACCCAAGATGCTCAGGATTTACCTTCCCCCAGAGGCAGACCGAGATATGATAGACTTTGCCCTTGTTGTAGAGGGGTCCGAAGAACCAGTAGTCTCGAGGCACCTTCCCAGATAGACACTTCCAGCAACCCTGAGGGGGGGGTTGCCTGACTGCTTGTCTCTAGAAGCAGTCGGGGGGGGGGGTGTGACTATCTCTGCATCCAATGGCCTGTGAGTCAATTGCAAACTATCGTTGGATTCTGCAGATCATATCCAGAGGTTACTCGATTCCCTTTCAACATCCCCTGACACCTCAGATGTGCCGCCGGGTCAGCGGGAGGAGGCAGCCACAGATGTTACCAGGCTGCTTGTAAAATGAGTCATCCAGCCCTTCGCCCCCAAGACCAGTCCGGATGAGGCATTTATACCGGGTTCTTTTTGGTGCCAAAGAAAACAGGGAACTTAAGACCCATTCTAGATCTTTCTACCCTGAACCTGTCTGCTGCCAGGATGAAATTCCAGATGGTCACCCTTCAATTAATTTTGCTTTTCCTGCAGATAAATGACTGGATGTGCTCGGTGGACCTCTAGGACGCATACGTACCTTATCAAGATGAACAGGTGCTCTCGGAAGTTCCTCCACTTCTGGATGGGAGCCAATCACTTTCTGTTCAGAGAGTTTTCCTTTGGAGTCACCCACCCCCCCGGGTGTTCACCAAAGTGATGGCGGTAGTGGTGGCAAACCTCCGGCTGCAGAGCTTTCAGGTCTTTCCCTACCTGGACAATTGGCTCCTCTTTCCTCCCTCCAGGCATCAGCTGTGTCAGGCCAGGGATCATCTCCTTCAGATTGCTCCGTACCAGGGTATTACTATAAACCTAATCAAGTCTCAGCTGGCACCAGTGCAGGTACTGGATTTCATAGGTGCTCTGCTCGACAGTACTCATGGCATGGTGTTTCTTCTTCTGGACAGACTTTATCACTCTGCCGTCATGTGCTTTACATTCTTCAAGGCAACCTTACCCCGATGGTCTTAGTTCCTTTGGGCATTGGGGTCCATTATCACTCTCGTCCCAACTCCACATCTCCATATAGGGGTTCTGCAATGGGTCTTAGCCCTTGTCACATCCAGTTCGACTGTCTCGTGTTTGCAGGGACTTCCTTCCTTGGTGGCTCCAATCCCTGGACCTCCTTCAGGGTCTGTCATTTGTTCTTCCCTCCCCTGCATCAGGCTTCAGCCATTCTATTCTGATGCCTTACAAGTGTTCTCTGAATCCTTCAGTTGCAGACAAGATCTTTCTAAAGTGGGGTCAGTCTTGCTGAGATCTGTTGCCTCTCCTTCCATTGTGAAGTGCAGCAGTATTTCGCTCTGATCCCTCCTCCGGGGAGTCCCCCAGAGACGCTCTAGTTGATGCTTGGCCCTCCAGTCTACTGTATGCGTATCCTCCATTCCCTCTAATTCCTAAGTTCATTCAGAAAGCTCAATGACTGGGAAGCTCAGTTATCCTCATTGCCCCTTAATAGCCTTGCCAAGTTTGGTTCCCCACTCTGTGGTTTCATGTAATGTGTCCTCCCTGGATGCTAGACCCAGTTCTGGATCTGATTACACATCCCTCGGGGGTTCCTCACCCAGACCTACCTTGAAACTCGCGGCTTGGCTACTCCTATTCCCATGATAGCAAGGACTCCTGTGCTGTCTTCTCCTGTTGAGAAGATCTTGGCAGAGGCACACAAATCTTCTACCAGGAAAGTCTACTCAAGCAAATGGAAACGTTTTTCGATCTGGGTCTCTCAGCATGGCTTGGATCTCTTCACTACACCAGTCTTGACCATTTTGGAATTTTTGGCAGACATGTTTAATCATGGCACTAGTTTCTCTACAGTTAAGGTAGAATTAGCAGCGATTTCCAATTTTCATATAAGTGAGAATTTGGCTTTGTTGGTTTCTTCTAAGCTTCGCAAGGTGCATTTCTGAAAGGTACCTTTCTTCTTAGGCCTCCGGTTAAGGACCCCTCACCCTCTTGGGATCTTACCTTTATTCTGAAGGCTTTGGTTTCTTCTCCATTTGAGCCAGCGGCCATGGTTGACTTGCAGTTTTTGTCATCGAAGACTGCATTTTTGGTAGCAGTTATCTCCGCCAAGAGGGTTCTGAGATTCATGCCTTATCTGTCAAACTCCCTTATCTGGTCTTTCATAAGGACAGGGTGTCCTGCATGCCAATCCATTTTTTTTACCGAAGGTGGCATCAGAATCTAATATTATCCAGGTCATTAATTTGTCAGTTTTCTTTCCAAATTTCCAGAATAAAGGAGAGTACAATTTGCACTTGCTTGATGTTCACAGGCAGCTGCATTTATATTTGCATATCAAGCCAAAGGTTTATCTCCACCAGGACATGTCCAGGCCTATTCCACCAGATCTGTTGCTACTTATGCTGCTTTTTGGTTCAGGATTTCTCTGGATATCTGTTCTGCGGCAACCTGGCCATCGTTGCACAGTTTTATTTCCCATTATAAATTGGTCGTCCTTTCCAGGGGTAAGGCAACTTTTGGCTCAGCCATGCTCTGGAACATCCTTCCGTGAGGACCTGCCAGGGTTTATTGGTAGCTGGAGACTCTGTCTCTGCTTGAAGATCAAATGTAATTAAGTTATGTACTTACCATAACGTTCCATCTGAGTTGTTGCTTTTCATTTGTCTTCAACCGTCCCACTGCATTGTGTGGGCTGTGTAGTGGACTGGATGGAAAAGGCATAGCCTCTCTGTCTTGCCTAACCTTCCTTTTGATAAGCCCCTTTTGGGTTGTGTCAGGTTTATTGGCATGTTATGTAGGATGGGAGGCTGCTGTTCTGCAGCAAACTCAATCTGGGGGGAGGGGGGCAGGGCATTATGGGTAGGGGAGGAGCTTGGACTTGGGATACAATGCTGGAGTATGTGGCCGAGTCTGCTCCTTGCTGGATCGGAGTCCCTCAGGTTGAAGGCAAATGAAAAGCAACAACTCAGATGGAATGTTATTGTAAGTACATAACTATTTTTTGTTTTAGATGACTTTAGCAGTAAACGTTTATCATTGACCCATTGGGTGAATTCCTTTTGTGACATGAAATTGGAGAGCTACTACTTCAAGCATACACAAACAGCATATTGAAACCATTGCACAGTATTTAAAATGCCAGGATGATTTTGTGCAGAAGAAAAGGACAATTAAGGGGCTAAAGGAGCACATGGGGGTGTTCAAGCCAGTTATTAGGACTAATCCAGAAAAATAACTAATTATGCACCCAACTACCCTTGCTTCCTAGAGTAAAGAATGGAAGGATAATTTCACATTGGAAAATCAAGGCTGGTGCTAAGGGAAGACGCAAGTAAAGGCCAGTAACAGAAAAGGACAAAAAACTAAGAGTCATTATACACCTCAGCAAAATGAGGGTGAACAGAGGTTGAGGAAATACTCCGAAAGGGGCAAGGAGCATGGGAACAAAGTAAGGAAAATGTAAAGCAGAGAAGTGGCAAAGGGGATAATAGGGTAACAAGATTCTTATGTCACAACAGTAATCTTTAAATCAAATACTCAGAATGATTAGGATAAAGGGAATGAAATGTGCACAGGGAGCCATGGCAGAAAATCACCAGAGGTAGATACGCAACACAGGTGAAAGGTTATAAAGAATGGTCTGGATTGCACAGTGTTACAAAATATAAAAATAGTGGCTTCAGTATCCAGAGTTTAAATAAAGAATCGTTCATAAGAATATAGTTGTTTAATAAAAGATATTGCAACCAGACAAACGCCAGCTTTCACAAACTCTTCATAGGTGAAACAGTAACTCTATTCTTATGAACTATTCTTTATTTAACTTATCTTTATTGAAGCCAGTATTTTTTTTGTTCCATGTTCTAAGGTGTTACTGGATTTTTATACCTGCTTGAACTGCCATTTGTCTTGCAGATTGCATAGGACTCGTAGGAGGTGAGAATTAGAGGTGAAGAAACAGGGAAAAAAGGTAAGAGGGAGAAGTAAAAGAAAACAGGAAGGATGACCTGGGAGGTAAGAGTGATTGACAGGGATGTAAACTGGATGCATGGAAAAGAAGCAAGGGAGGAGAGGTCAGGCGGTATGAGGACCTTATTAAAAGCAGCAAAACACGATACAGAAAAGATAGGAAAGGGAACAGGGGAAAGGGCTATTTAGGAGGAAGACAGAAACAAGACACTACCGCAAGGCGAGATAAGAACATAAGTGAAAGTTGAGATAGTAGGAGGAACAAGATTGGCAGATAACAGGGAAGAGGCACAGCTCAGTGGAAGGAGTACTTTAGCAGAGATTAAACTCTGTATGGCAGGAATGAAGTAGGGAGCTGGACAAGGCAAATATTAAAGCGAAACAAGGGAAAGGAAAAGATGCTTAAGGATAGGAAGGTAAATACTAGCTGATATTGAGAAAGAATAGGTTAAGCCAAAGTAGACAAAAGAGGGGAGAACATTTAAGAAAGTATGCAGGAGGATGAAAGGAGTATAGACGAAGGGAAGAAAAGAAGGGATAAAGTGAGTTGGGAAATCAGCATCAAAGAGAAATCCCTGAGGAGCTAGAGCTGTAGGCAGTATTTTGCATATATGCTTGGTGTAGGCACCAAGAATACCCGGTGTTGGGAAAGGATGGAGGGGATCTTTTTACTCCAGGGTGAGGAAGAGGAGAGGGGGATAATGGGAGAAGGAGAGAAGTGAAATGTGGAAAGCATTTCCAGCTAGGTTAAAAAGGGCTGGAATCAAAAGCAGGTGCTTGAGGGAGGGGGGGGGGGGCAAATATTTCACACTGTGAAATAAAATTGCATGTAAAAGATATAAGAAAACTAAAAATGATAAATTAGATTGCAGTCAAGGCCGACCATGTTACTAGGTGGGGATAGGGGTAGAATGACCGTCCTGTTCAGAAAGGGATTTAACACGCAAGCAGGTAAAATAGAAAGAAGTGGAGAAGGTTGGAATATATGGTCAGTGAAAAAAATAATGGGAAACAGTAGACAATAAGAAAGAACATAGGTTGTTGAGGGCTTTTATTATTCATTGTAACAAATTAGAAAGGACAAGAGATCAAGTTTAACATTGAGCAAAAAGATGGGCAGGACACACAGGCTAAATGAAGACGGCAGGAAAAATCAGAGCTCAAGAAGAGACTGGAAGAAAAAAGTGGGTGATATATAAAACGAAAGGCATAAAAGAGACAGTCATCTTTTCTCAAGAAAAAAAAGGGGACAAAGCAGCAGAAGACTTACCTACATTTTGTTGCCGACTGTAATATCATTGGTCTTTCTGGTGAAAAATAAATGTTGAGGTTCATTTTACTGCCATGAGTTGCATTGTGCGAGCTAGCAGAGTACTTTCGTTGGGTTTTCCTTTTTTCTCCACTGCATTGCGACCATGGAGTTGCTATGTATGATTATGGGTGGGGGGGGGGGGTTGCTCTTTTGACAGTTACTTTTTTGGAAAAGTGTAACTTACCTGTGTTCCACCGAGTTAACAGTGTAGTTACACAGCTGATGAAGATCAAAATAGGAGCAAAGACAACAATGTACCAGTGGAAATGACCTGCATTAAGGAAGGAACCGATGGAAAAGAGAGAAAGTCAATTGGAGGATAGAAAACTAAAAAAATTGTGTCTAGGATTTGCTGTGAGTATTAAATGAATATGAAGAAGACAGATGGGAGTTAGGTACTGAGTGGTGGGATGGAATTAGAAACAACCATAAAGAGAGACATTGAGGGAAGCAAGCATCACCAGGAAGACGGAAAAACAAAATCTCAGCATAAAAGTGCATCTCCAAAGGATACAGAGAAGAATAAATAAAGAAGGGAGAGTTGATAAACATTTGGAAGAAGAAAGACCAGGATGTCAGAGGTATGGGAAAACTTTAGCATGAAGTCTTCGAGATAAACAGCAAAGAATTAGTAAGTTAACCATGGATGAAAGTAGACTTAAAGAGAGGATAATGGAATGTTTGAAGAACTTTTACAAATCTTAAAATACTAGAAAAGAAAGAAATGGGGATATGGATGTATAAGAAAATAAAAGAGGAGAATGTGATCAGTATAGATAGAGAAATCCACAGCAAAGAGTTGGATATCAAGAGACTTATAAGTGGAAAGCTGGTAATAATGGATGGTTACTCCCTGGAATGCTGTGTAATACTAGAGAGAAATAAAAGTTGTCCCAGCCTTAGTAGTTAATGACTGCAGAAAATTAAGAAGCTGGCCAACGTGATGGTGCAGGCAGAGGTTGTATAACTTTTCAAAAGGAGACACTGTCTTGACACTGCATTTGGGCACATAACAGTCATAAATGCAAGTACAATTATACTGGCAAAAATCTTAGGTAGGTAGATTAAGGAGATTATCCTAAAGGGTTACCCTGTGCAACATTAGGATTATTAAAAAAAATGTGACCTAGAGTACATGGTTGAGGAGAAGACTTTCTCTATCCCTTAAAGAATGTTTAGGCCATCACAACTATAGATCTGATAGAGTGAGAAATAATGACACTTTCTGTATTTTTCAGAAGCTTAATTCAGTTATGACTGAGCAGCAATAAGGCCAATGTTTGAGGGATGGGATGGAGTGGTGGTGAGGCTGACACTGAGTAGTAAACAGTTGATCTCTGTTGTGTAGACGCCCTAACTTCATTCAGGATAGGGTGTTATTTCCTTCAATTTGGAATTAATGTCCTGTGTAGAAAAATGTTTTAACTCTAGTGCATGATTTGGATGTCCCATGAATCAGTGGTGAGTCAGTCACATCCACTAGAGGAGACAGACATGTAATACTCAACCCCATTGTCATAAAGTGATATTACCAGCATGTAAATATTTTCATTGGAGGTGGTAATCTGCTGGCTTCTATTCTTACTCAAGAATGAAAACGAGCAAACACAGCCGATAAGGGCGTTTAATGTAAAAGATAAAATAAGGGCGAGTGCTTTTGTATATACAATACTACTTCAGACCAACTAACAAACACATTAAGCTGCACCAGTAAATAGGCAAGTCAGTTAACAAATCAAACCTTCATTACTGTTACCCTAACAACTAATTAAACTTCGTTGAAAGCAAGTAAGGTTTAAATGAAATAGCATTCAAACTGAAGTTCAAACTTGAAATTACGGTGGATTTCTCTCTCTTTATTCTTACTCACCCAGGAACATCTCCAGGATAACTCTGACCACATTATTATCCCCTCTACTGTCCCACTAGTTAGTCAGAGCTGGTCAAACATATCGGAAGTGTAGAAAATGTTGTCAGGCTGACTTTGAAAGCAGCATGAACCTGATTAAATGTGATTAGATTAGTGCCATTTTAAACTGCTTAGCAGCAGCCTTCTGGGAGAGTTTCTTCGATAACGTCAGTAAGATCACTGAATATTCGTACCATTGGCTATGCCTGCCCGCCGAAGTGGAATAATAAAGTTATGAAATTATGCAGAAATAAAACCTCTCTTGAGAGTGTACAGATAATTTCTAGCTTTTTTTTTTCTAATGAAGTTATAATGAAATTAAATAACGAAAGCGCTTAAAATTAATCTTTTGTCTCTGGATATTCATCGCTGCCAGTGGAATTTGTTTGAGTCTTCAGTTTTAACCTTATACATCACGTAATCACAAGTCTTTGCAAATATGACAAGTATAGTTCTGATTCATTGACTGATCATCTTATGTTAAAAGTTAACCACTTTTACTAGTGACTTTTTAAAATGGTAGGCTTTGCCAGAGGTTTTATGTGGCAGTAGTTAGACCAATGGCTTAACTAGTTTGCTTCTTGAGGTATCAGCTGAGAAGATTTGTTCTGTTGTTACTGAGGAGGGATTTAAGGATGACTTGAATAAAGTGAAAAGCTGCTGATGGTTTGCCAGGTGTCTTCCTGGCCAAGACCTGTGACTCACTGACACCAGTGTTAATGTGGCTATTTCAGGTGTCATTGCTTAAATGTTTACCCCCACCCCACCCCCACCCCATGTGGAAGAGGGCAGCAGTTTTACAAGTTCACAAGAGAGGTGATTGTAGTGCACAGACAACTGCCATCCAATAGTTCTAACTAGTATTTATTGACAAATGCTTTGAACATGTATCATTTAAACTGTATCCAGTCTGAATGTAATGAAAGTGTTGGATCTACTCTAGCATGGGTTTACAAAAACTTGATGTTAATTTTTAAATAATTTGCCTTCTGTAGAACCATGGTTGAAGTAGAATCAGATGTATGGGTTAAATGTGTTCTACCTTGAGTTGTAGTCAGTCTTTTGACTCTGTTCTACAAGATATGATTTTAAGTTTAGTGTTGATGAGTTTGTCATCTGAATATGGAACTATATCTTTGAGTGGTCTTTTGTTGTCAGAATAAGCTCCTGCACCCAGGCCAGGCAACCACCCCCACTCCAACAACTTGCAAACAACAGTGCCCTGTAAACATTGCTAACACATTCAATAGTTTCTTCACAGAAACTATACAATCCCTGGCCACACAATTCAAACAAACAACCAGCCCACTCCACTACCCATGCCAGCAGAATACTACAACTACATCAGATCATCTATTTACCTTCGATCCAGTTCCCATATCCTCTATAACATCTCTTCTTAAAAAAATAAAACCCACTAAGCTAGCAGCTGACCTTCTCCCAGCTGAGTTTCTGCAAAAAGCAGCTGAGGCCATTTCCTATCCCGTCTCCATAATCATAAACCGTACCTTGTCAGAAGCCTTCATCCCCTCCATATGGAAAATGTCCCACATTATTCCTCTCCATAAAGGTGGTAGCTCACTAGAGCTAACCAACTACAGACCTATAGCTATACTCTCACCCCTGGCCAAAATTATGGAAAAGTGTGTCCACAAACAACTGATGGAACACCTCACCAAAAATAAAATTCTAGCCAACTCCCAACATGGCTTCAGGCCAAATCACAGTACCACATCAGCCCTACTATCCTTTTCTAATACCATCAATAACTTCAGAAAAAATAATAAACTATTATCTGCTCTTTTCTTAGACCTCTCCAAGGCCTTTGATATGGTGAACCACATTCAACTCCTCCATACATTAAAAAAACTATCACTCAGCAATTCCACGCTGAAATGGTTCCAATCCTACCTGTCCAATAGGCAACAGGCTGTTCTATGGCAGGACAAATTATCCACATGCCTACCTGTTACACTTGGAGTTCCCTAAGGATCTATTCTTGGCCCTCTTCTCTTCACCATCTTTGTTAATGACCTGCCCACAATCACCCCCCATGCCACATGCATTCAATATGCAGATGATTCGACTATCATCAGCACTGCCTCCAACCTGGCAGACCTCACTGCTTCAACCCAAGACACCTTCAACCTAATAGAAAAATGGTTCTCAAGTCGTCAACTAGTTCTCAACCCCAACAAAACTACTTACTTTCTCACCCACTAACAAGACTCTTCCCCCCACCTTCTCTATTACATCCTCCAATGGAATCACTATATCACCAGAAGCTCACACAAAGCTATTAGGTGTTACCATTGATAACTCCCTTAAATTTGACACCCATTTCAATCTAACCATCAAAACCGTCAATAAAAAGCTTGGCTCTCTCTATAAAGTAAAACACTTTCTCACTCCTCACGCCAAAATTACAATTGCCAGCACACACCTACTATCAACTCTTTTCTATGCCCCCCCCTTTACAAACCTAAACAAGACAACCCTTAACAAACTTGCTTCTTGTTACAATCACATAGCTAGATTTGCCACAAATTCCACCTTTAGAACGCACCACTGCACTAACTTGAAGCAACTAGGGTGGTTAGAGTTTTCCAGCCAACTCCATTTCAACCAACTCAAAACGGCTCACCAGATACTGTATCACCCAGAGAAAACACCAGCTCTGGAAAACATCATTCACCCCTATATTAACCTGCAATCTTTACGCTCCTCCAATAAGATCTTAGCTCAAACTACCAAAGCCAATAATTCTGCTGGGGATTCTCTATTCTCAAACTTTGTAGGTAAAATGTGGAACTCCCTACCGACCATGCTCACCTCAGAACCTTCACTCCTACAATTCAAAAAAAGGCTTAAACCCCATCTCAATACTCTCTGGCAATGTCCCTGTTCCAAACCTGATTAACCACTATCATTTACCCTTCTCTTACCTCACTATCCTTAACCGCTTTTTAACAAGGCGCCTCGCCTTTGTAACTGACCTATGTTTTTTTTATATGCTGCTGTTATTTTTTTCCCAAGATGTGATTTATCTTTATATTGTATTTAGAACTCAACTATCTTCCTTTTTTGCATTAACAATGTTCATATGTCTGTTATGTACCTGGAGCTTTTCTCCCCGGGCCTCCGCTGAAAATGGACATGTATCCAGTCGGACTCTCCCGGCTAACAAATGTAAAATAAATAAATAAAGTAAATAAGAGGCCATGTATCCACTCAATGCTTTGTCATTTGAGGGGTTCTGTAGGATACTGTCCTTGGGACCATGCCTATGTTGGCATCATTACCTATCACACGCAAGTTTTTTTGCTCAGAATTCACTGATAAAAAAGTGGCTGAGTTAGTAACAGATGTTAGTGACCATGGTAATTTTCAGCACCGTATGGAGTGAATTATTTGAGTGCTCAGTGTAGCACTGTCTAAATTTGAATACTAAGAAATGTGCGTTAGTATGCTCGGATAAATGTAACAAATGCCCATATGTAATTGATGACTGCGTCTTGCCTTAGGTGACCCATTTCTGTAACTTGGGTGTTCATGTAAGTAACAAACTGAACATTCCCTTGTAATCATTTGAATTGTAATATTTTTATGTTGTAAATACTGTTGTATGCGGTATCACTTTGTGACACCCAGGGTTTTGTTATCATTCCTCATGTTCCTAATGAGGCACCCCCCTCAGCAAAGACTGTGTCCTATTTTGCACTTAATCTGTGGAGTATGCAGATATTAGAATGTATGCAACAATATTTCACCAAGAAAATTGTTTCTTTGAGGTGTCTTAGTTACATAAAGTGTTAATAGTCTAAAAATTCTTCTCCGTTATTGTCGAATAAGATGGGGGGACATGATCTTGACCTTTAAATGGTCCAAGGATGTGTCCTTATGCACTATCCTGGACCTTTAAAATCCATTTACATCCAGAATTAAGGAATAATGGCATTTTACTTGCTGTTGAGAAAATACTCCTCTCATTTGAAATCTAGAGTCTTTCAGCATAAAGCAGGCAAGTTTTCGAATAGCCCGCCAACAGATGCAAGATCTTCTGTTACTGTTTGCAAATTTAAATTTAAAACTTGATTCCTGCTTCTCACATACAAGTTGAGTCTGTTCATTGGGAATCATTGAAAGTTAATATAGGAAAATCAGACATGTTGTCCTACAGGGGAGGTGTTCAATTTATTTGTGTGTGTGTATTAGCTTGTTAGTGAGCTAGTAACATCCTCTTTTAGTCATATGTTGAGTCAAATGGCAAAGGCAAACAATTGATAAACATTGTGGCAGTCAGTTTTGGATTTTGTGCAGAATTTTGAAAGGAAGAAGGCAAATAGTGTAGTGTGAAGAAAAGTTTGACTCTGGAATCGGAGGCTCCCATTGTGTGGTGTTGTTTAAGGACCATTCTGTACAGTCTGGAAACAGTGAAAAACAGGATGCATCATGGAGCTCTAACAAAACCCTAGGATTATGCTTTAGATTAATGGGAAATAAACAGAAGTAAAAACAAGGCGGGGGATAAGTCAAGGAAATTCTACTTTTGCTATATTTGCGCCTGTTGTTAATGGAAGCATTAGCTAGACAGGTAAGGAAGAGCTTGATGAATCTAACCAGGTGGAAGACAGACCAACTTTTATGATTTCACAGATGTCCCCATTCTGATGGAAAAGGGAATAAAAAGAGTAGGGAGAGTAGTGAATGGGACCATCTAGGGGAATTTAAGAAGCTGTCAGGATCAGAGTATATAAAAAAAAGTCTGGATAAATGGACAAAATTAAAGGGGACACACAGCTAGAGGATTAATAGACAAGTTAGGGCCTAGATATTCTAGGACTGCAAATATGGTGCACTAAAACTGAGACAGGAAACAACAAAGACAATAGAAATAATTCTAAAAGATGGAAGGATAGGACCTATGTGATAATATGCAAAATGAAAATAATAAAGATGATGATTGACTTCAGAGTAGGAAATTTAACCTCTGAGTGCAGATAGAGATATTAATTACTGTTCATATAATATTTATACCGTCTTAATTAAATGTCATGCATTTCTATATATCAACAATCATGTAGCACAGACAGAGCTGCTACACCTCATTTGAAAACTTTCATCTGGATGAACAAAATGCTGCTGACTGTGTGTAACCTGAGTAGTTGAGATATTGTAAGTTGTTTGCAATATATTAATCATTTAATAGTTATTGTATTCAGACTGATTTATATAAAATCCAATTTGAAGACCTTTTAAGTCTTAAGAATCTAAAGAATACTATCACTGTAAAAATAGTTTGTGCTTAAGAGTTTTGCATTTGCATTTCTTTAGTAATCCCTGTTGTTCTAGAGATACGAGCATTTGTTTGAAATTTGAGGACATCATTTGATTTTATCACAAAGATTAGGCTCTGCCCATTGGAAGTTACAGTGCAAACTTCCAGAGCGACATTGGAGAGACAACAGTGGCTGGTAAAGAGACCATTATAAAAGAAAGGAAAAAATGCAATTTCTGTATTTTGGGGAGGCTTTTGCAAGGATAACAGGACATTTAGACAGGAAGATGGAGACCACCAAACTTTGAAAGATTTACAGTAGTATATGACATGCAGTAATGGCTGAGCAGAAAGGAACTGTATAGCAAAGAATAATTAGAACAGAAAAGGAAAAGGGTAGGACAAGGAAGCAAGTGGCTAAGGGGGAATCTCTAAAGAAGTAGTACGAGAAGAGCCTTTAGTCGAAGAAATGTGAAGAAATTTAGAGTAGAATAGGAGGAAAGTATGTTGATGAAGAAAAGATAGTGTAGGCAAGGTAATGTAGGCAGGAATCTCAAAACTGATCCAGATACTAGCAACAAACCAAATAGAACTATAGCCCAGTTAAAAAGGGAAAAGAAGGAGCACACATGAATATTTGGGTGGGGGAGTTAAAAAGAAAGGAAATTTGCAGCCTGCATCACCAACACTGAGGAAGGAAACTAACAAAGTGTGAAAAAGTGGAGTAGCTGTGGGGAGGATTTAAATATACCAGGGTATATGCGAAAGAACAGGGAAAACAGAAATGGAGAAACTAAAGAGGAAGTGAGGAGCAGTCAAATGATCAGAAAGTGTAGAAGAGCGTGAAGAGCTATAAGTATGACTGAGGCACTCAAGTAACATTATCTATGGGCCCAAAAAGTAAAGCTGATAAACAGATGGTGTGAAACCTCATTTACCAGCAACAAGAACAGGAGTGAGATGGAAAATATTGGGAAGGTGCAAACACAAGAAGATGGGGGTAGTTCACTGGTTTTGAAAATGTGAGGAGGGCAAAGAAATATAGGAAGAAGCAGTTGAGGAATGGATTAGAATTTTGGAAAACAGATTTCAGTAAAAAGATTGGGGCTACAACGATTTGTGATGAAATAAGGGTGTAATTGGATCAAAATAAGAATATGTTAACAAATGCTAGCATTGCCTGAGCGAGTAGAAAGTGTAATTGCTAAGAATTGGGATGGAAGGGAACAGAAATACCAAGTATGAGGATCATGAACATCCAGACCCTGAAAAGAGTGATTTACAGGATTAAGCTGACGGTATTTGTTACACTTACAAACCTTTTCAGAGGCCATAGGAGAAGGTCAGATCCATCAGGAATGCTCCATCCATCTCTTCAAACCCTCAAGTTGACAGCCTGGCTGCTCCGATTCCAAACATAGCCAGGCTACCTGACCTTTCACCTTCAGTGCAGCATATCTTGATTTATTCTCGTAAAGCTTCTACCAGAAAATTATACATCAGCAAATGGAAAAGATTTTCCTCCTGGGCCTTGGAGAGTCATTTTGACCCTTTCTCTGCACCTATATTTTCCATACTGGAGTACTTAGCAAAGCTATTTCATGACAGCTGCAGCTACTATTCGAGTTCAATTAGCAGCAATCTCTAATTTCTGTTTAGGAGAAACTGTGCTGAACATTATGTCCAACAGACTTTGCAAAGTCTTCTTGAGAGGTACCATTTTGATGAGACCACCCATTAAACCATCTCTACTCCCATGGACCCTGAAGTTTGTATAATCCCGAATGATTCTTTCCCCCTTTTTAGCCTGCATAATCCTGTGACTTTAAGTTCTTAACCTGGAAGGTGATTTTCTTAATAGCTATCACTTCAGCTAGGAGGGTTTCGGACTTAAAAGCATCATCTGTCAAACCCCCATATATGCTGTACCACAAGGGCAGAGTCTCACTTCGTACAAATCCGTCCTTACTACCAAAAGTATGCTCAGAATCAAACTTAAACTAATCAATAGACTTACAATTTTTTCCCCAAGTATGGCAGTAAGGCAGAATATATATTACACCAACTAGATGTACATAGGCTATTACATTTCTACTTGCACAGAACGAAGGACTGTAGAAAGTCTGACAAGTTATTTGTGTCCTTCTCAGACTGCAAAAAAGGTGCTGCAGTTACTAAGGCCACTCTTTCCAGATGGTTGCCAGATTGCATCACATTCACCTACACACCCCAAAACAAACAACTTCCCAACAAAGTAAGAGGTCATTCTAACAGAGCTATTTCTACCTCTTCTGCCTTTTGGGCCAAACTGCCAATTGATACCATTTGTGCTGCAGCAACATGGGAAAGACCTCATACCTTTATTACTCATTACAAAGTTGATTTGACCTCCAGGGACAGGGCCTCTTTTGGGTCCACTGTTCTGAAGAATATTCTCCCTTGAGCCACCCGAGAAAGATGGTGCTGGGGGCGCTGTCCCAACCAGTACAGAATGAAGGTGAGATAGGACAACATCACATAAAAAAGTTATGTACTCACCTTAACGTTTCATGTGTGTTGTCCATCTCACCTTCATTCTTACATCCCACCCTCCTTCCCCCAGCCTTTGGCTCTTGGAGGACTGAGAGGATTTATTTGGCGTCTAATGTACTCTGACTCTCTTCTTGGCTTGTAAAACAGTAAAACTTTTATATGCATGTATTAGTATACCAGCAAACAAGATCTGGGGAATTCTCTAGGGCATCATGGGATAGGGTGTAAGCCACAAACTAGTTGAAGACCTCAAACTTTTGTAAATGGCTGAGTCGGAACTAAGGATTGGTTCCGTACCCAGCCAGTACAGAATGAAGGCGAGATGGACAACACACATGGAACATTATGGTGGGCACATAACTTCTTTTTCTTGAAGATTGCAGAGTTGAGAGCAATTGTACTTGCCATAACAGTAGATTTGGTAAGATTAGGCCCACATTCAGTAACAGGAAATCTGTCTGACAGTCCTCAGGACAGCTTGGTATGTAAAATTTTCAGGCAGCTTTATCCCTCCTATGTCCCGTAGTACACTGCTATAACATTCTTCTCCCATGTCTCTTGTTACCATACTGAGCTTGTTGCTATAAATGGCATCAGGCTACTTTTTATAAGTTTACCAATAATTTTTTTAAAAGATCAGTGTGCCAGCTCTTGTCTGTTATCATTCATAAGAAGGAATCTTCTAGCTCACTCCTAGTTGTACATTTTCAGATTTTAGTGGCATTTTTCCCATTCTTTGTCCCTTCACCTTGCTGGACCTACTTATCTTTTGGCACTTTCAGATGTTCTTCGTGTTTCATTGTTGCAGTCATCATATTTGGGTTATCTGTTTGCAGTAGCCCTCAGTCAGCCTGATTAACAAAGTCCTGGGTCCTGCGTCAGTTGCTGTCTTTTCTTCCATGACGTCAGGGGTATAAAACATGCAGCCGACGCCATTACACCAGTCTTTCTTGCCGTGTGGTGCCTGAAGCAGAAGCAGTTCGCAAGTGCCGGTCGACCGACTCCTGAAATTTTCGTTTTCGAGTTTCAGAACTGAAGTCTTCAACTAAAAGCTAAGTACCCCGTTGGGGAAACTTTTTCTTGCTCTAATCCGATGTCAGTAAAACTAAATATTTGCATTACTTGTGGAAAGCAAATACCTCTTAAAGATTTTCATTCGTAATGTATTCCTTGCCTAGGTCCTGACCACGTCGTACTTCGCTGTCAGTTTTGTGCCTTATTTAAACCACGAGCTATCCGTCATTGGTATATTTACGCTTCTAAATATTTTGGTGCTCGGTTCAGTTATCCCGATATGTCTTCGGTAAGCCATCCGACTACCGATATTCCGAAAAAATGCAAAGATAGAGACAGCGACAGGCCGCCGAGGTCCAAAGCTGCTGACGACACTTCTCCTAAGCCAGTCGCCAGTTTGCCGGTACTCAGTGAGGTGCTTTCGCAGCCCCTGATACCTGCTACTTCAGATTTGCAGGCCTCTACTGAGACCCATTCGGAGTCCAGTATGCTGCAAGATACTTCAACTGTGGAACCTGCGGTTGTCTCTACCTTGGATGGGTCCTGAGCCGCTGTGCAGGCACCGGCTTCTGAGGGTGTATTCAGGCCTACTGACTTGCGTATTAAACTGACACCATCTTTTTCTTCAAGGAACTAAAACTCGAACCATGCCTAGAAAACTGACGCCCAGACCGCATGGCCAGGCCTCTGTGCCTAAAAAACAAATTATAAGAATGGCTGAAGACCTTATTACTTTAATCAGGGGAAGACAACCTTCCCCTGAGACGTAGGACTGAGTTTACTTATGATACTTCTGACCAGGATTCTGAATTTGCTGTTTCCTCTGATGACCAGGATTAACCCTTATCTGCCTATGAGGATTCTGATGCTGAGGACTCTATTCCCCCCCCCCGGAGGATTTTTCTTTTGGTGAAACCTTGCATACCCTCAGGGAGCATTTCGTTGGGAAAGTCAGGATTTCTCTGATTCTAAAAAGAGGTTTAGGGATTTCTTACTCCTGCCCCAGCACAAGCCTTTAGCCATACCTCCTATACTAGACATTGTTGATTATGCCTTTTCGGAATCTAGCTTGGCCCCTGACTCTTTACCTTCTGTTCTCAGAAAACCTGATAGATATTACACGGTCCCTGACTCTCACAAGTTCCTTTTTAAAAATCCTACTGCGGATCCTGAGACAATTTCACAGGGACCCAAGGGCATTAAAGCTACTACTGCCGAAAATCCTACCCCTCTGATGGAGACTCCAGGGCACTGGATAGATGGGGTAAGAAGGTATACACTTCTGTAACTTTGGCCATTAGAGCCTTAAACTGCCAGTTTCATATGTTAAAGTATCAGTAGCATATTATCGGATTACTTTAACTCATTACATCTGAGGGACTCCTCCAGGTGCATATGCAGTTACCTCCTACTGCTCCTCTAGGCATCATTTATTACTTGTTCATGTTGCAGTAATAATTCCAAAATCATGCTACACACAAGGTATCAGAATATTTTATCTTGAAGCATGCATGATGGCAGACACAATTGTATTGATATCTGACCTCTGTTAATGAGTATTTGTTAGAATTGTAAGGTGCTAACTTAGTTTTTAAAGGCTCAGGCCATACCCACTAGGAGTTAAAGGTACACACTAAAAAGAGTTGCACTGGAGAGAATGAGTTAACAGAAAATGATGTTGATTCCTGATTGTGCTGAAAATAAGGATTTACAGGATTTAATTGCCAGATCATGTTAAAGCAAAATTACTGGATGCTCTCTTAAACCAGGACTGCCTGTTTGGCAGCAAGGCAGAAGTTGTTCACAAAAAGATGGAGGAAAAAGCTAAATCTATGCAAACTGTTAAAGATTTTTTTTACAAGTACAACCTCCTAGGTTTAGTAGGCATTGGCCTTCCAAGAATTGGTCCTTTCCTGCCTCTTCCAGACCTTCTCAGTCCAAACCCAGATCCAGCAGAGCTCCCAGGTTTCAGTCCCAGGGTTCGCACAGGACTAAGCAGTGGGGGGCCTCTACTTCCAAATCTGGGGTTGTAAAAACTCCCCCCAATGGTAAACTGTCTGAATGACTTCTTTCTAAAACTGCCAAGCACTTCTCAACTGACTTCCCCTTTGGGGGGAAACATTGCTCTTCATGCAAAGAACTGGGAACTCATTACCCAGGACAAATGGGTTATATAGTTTCTCAGGGATGCAGATTTCACTTCCACACATTACCAACACCAAGTGGGTGGCCAGATCTATCCCCAAATCAGTGGGCATAGGTCCAAAAACAAGTACTTTCCCTCTTAAGCATGGGGGTTATTTATTTGGTACCAGAAGAGGGAAAGGGACAGGGTTTCTACTCGAGAATTTTCCTGGTACCCAGAAAAGACAATTCATGGCGTCCTATCCTGGACCTGTCTACTCCAAACACCTTCTTGGTGATTCCAAAATTCAAGATGCTGACTCTTCACCAGTTGTCCCTATGCTAGGCAAAGACGCCTGGTTGGCAATACTAGATTTAAAGGAAGCATACCTGCACATCCCAGTCAGGGAATCTTGCATTAGATACATACACTTCAAAGCAGGCTGCACACACTATCTGCAGTGCCCTTTGGCTTATCTACTGAGCCCAGGGTATTCACAAAGTGCCTAGCTCCAGTCATTGCATTTTGCAGGCAAAGAAATATTCAAATATACCCATACCTGGACGATTGTCTAATTCAGCAGAAAGCCAGGACATGCTTTTGAATCATCTGGCATTTGTACAAAGGGTGCTAACTTGTCTGGGGTACACCATAAATGAAAAGAAATCACACCTGCTACCCTGTTAACAAATTATATTCCAGGGAGCAAGCTTGAATGCAACTTCCCAGATGTCTTTCCTTACGCTAGAGAAACAAATTCATTTGACAACCTACATCAAACAAGTGGCCACAAAAACCCTGCTATCTGCAAGGCAAATTCTACAAGCCTTTGGGTTCATGGCCTCCTGCATTCTTCTAATTCCATATGCAAGACTGCATATGAAGAAACTACAATGGTATCTAAAAAAGCCTATGTTGTCAACATTCTCAGGATCTAGAAACAGTGATTCTGATCATACCTTGCCTACGCCTAGAGTTCCTTTGGTGGGCAGAGGCCTGCCACCAAAACAAGGGATTACCATTCACACTACCCCCTGCCCCTAACAACAGACGCATCAGACTATGCATGGGGGCTCACCTGGCAGGGAAGTGCATTCAGGGCAAATGGAACCCAAGTTAAATGCACCTGTATATCAGTCAAAAAGAAATGTTAGCTGTACAAAATGCTCTGACAGCCTTCAGGGACCACATTCTTCCAGGACAATTAATGGTAAAGACGGACAACACCACTGTTATGTGGTACATAAACAAGTATGGGGGGACACATTCTTACCCCCTCTACAGACTTGCCATAGCATTGTGGAACACAGCCCTGAGCTACTAAGTGCATCTACAAGCTCAGTTCCTGCCAGGAAAACTAAATACACTGGCAGACGAACTAAGCAGAAAACTCATGGACCCACACAAGTGGAAACTGGAACCAAGGATTTTCAACATGTTGACAAGCAAATAGGGGAGCCCAGATATAGACCTGTTTGCCTCCCCCCAGAACTATCAATTGGACAAATTTTGCACAAGGACTCCCCACAAACAAGCTTGGAAAGTGGATGCTGTGTCCTTCAGCTGGACCTATCAGTTTATGCCTTTCCTCCTCTGCCTCTACTTTCCAAAGGATGATTTGGATTGCACCAGACTGGCCACGCCAACACTAGTATCCCCTCTTGTGCAGTGTGTCACTGCTGACCCCATGGCACCTGCCTCAGACTCCTACCCTATTGTCTCAGCAGGAAAACCAGATTCTGCACCTCCAGCTTCAAACACTGAACCTAGCAGCCTGGCTAATTACCTAATATCTCCTTTACCATCCCTCAGTAAACCAGTGATGGATATCATTTTAGAGGCAAGGAGGCCTAGTACTAGAAAATCTTATGCTGAAAAATGGAAAAGATTCTGCGCCTGGAACCAAGCTCAAGGGTTGAGCACAGCAGTGCCCAGTTTACCGCAGATTTTACAATGCTTAACTAAGATGCTTCAAAAGGGCCTGTCCTCCTCCTCCATCAAAATTCACGCCTCAGCCATTTCAGCTCATTATAACACAGAACCTTCCCCTCTTCTCTCATCCACTGCTCAAGCAGTTCCTCAGAGGGCCAAAAACGTACAACCACCCAGGAGAGCTCCATCTCCAAGCTGTGACCTTCATTTTGCATTGGAGAAACTCACTCTTCCCCCTTTCGAGCCAGCTACTACTGCAGACTTAAAATTCCTTTCTTGGAAAACAGCTTTCCTTTTAGCAATTGCTTCAGCAAGAAGGGTATCTGAATTACAGGCCCTTATGGCAGTGGAGCCTTTCATCATCTTTCATGCAGACAGGGACCCTCAGGACCAATCCTGCTTTCATGCCCAAGGTGGTATCCAGTGTGGCCCTTAATCAGTCCATTCTTTTGCCAACCTTCTTTCCTAATCCACAGAACAAAGGGGAATGGATGCTGCACTCATTGGATTGCACAGACAACTTAGATTCTACTTGGACAGGACTAAACCTCAAAGGAAATCTGAACAACTGCTGGTGGCATTTCCTGCAGGGGCAGAGGGGAAGGCTATTTCAAAGCAAACCATTTCCAAGTGGATAAGCCATTACATTCATTTCTGCTACAAACACCATGGAAAACCTATCCCACAGGGGATCAGACCCCACTCTACCAAGGCTGCATCTACCTCTACAGCCTTTATCAGAGGCGTCCTTACCAGGGACATCCTAGAACCTGCTGCCTGGAGTTCTGTACATACTTTCACCAAGCATTACCATCTGCCAGTTTTCTCTAAATCCAGAGCTGGCTTTGCACTGCAGTCTTGCAAGGCCTTATTGCTGGCCCTAATGCTATCTAAATTCCTCCTCCCATCCTTAGCTTTGGGAATCTACCCAAATGTGATGACTGCAACAGTGAAACACGAAGAACATAGTACAGTTGTGTACATTTACCATAAATGTAGATGTTCGAGTGTATTCACTGTTACAGTCCTGGTTATTCTCCCTTCAGCCCCCTTAACTTCTTTTGGCTATGCCTCTACTCTCCTTTACTATGCTTAAAAGCTTTTTGGTGTATTTGCTTTTTTGTTGGAGGTATAACCTTGTATATTTATAGATTTAATTGCTTCCCATTAGGGAGGGCACCTGACAACTGGGGCAAGAAAAACTGATGTAATGGCGTCAGTTGCATGTTTTATACCCCTGACGACCCGATGTCATGGAAGAAGACTTTGTTAATCAGGCCGACTGAGGGCTACTGCAAGCAGATAATCCAAATGTGATGACAGTGAATACACTCGAACATCTACATTTTTGGTAAGTGTACACAACTGTACTTTTTCTTTCTTGTTACTGTACTGTTTGCCCATTATAAAAAATGGATGTACATTTTAAAAAAGTATATCTAGAAGAATAAGATTCCATCACTGGATAAGCATGACCACTGCTTCTGATGCTTAGGGGAGGGGCTCAGTTCTTATAAATGTCTTATTTGTTGTGGCTTTACTTCTGTAGCCCATACAAATTGGAAGAGCCATTTAAAGTTGTTCATTTTTGAGAAGTTCCCTTTGGTGTGACAAAAACAAAATTTCTAAACTTATTTTCTGCCTTTCCTGTAAGTAGTCTAGTCCAAATACAGATTTGCTATATCCAGGACTGTTTGTAAGCTTCTGAGCCCCCAAGCCTTTCTGTGTTGGAGGTAGCCTTCTAGCTTAATTTTGTTTCTTAGAACTAGCCATTTTTTTTTAGTTTCAGCACTCATATTTGTTTCTTTGAGCTCAGCACTTGTTCAGAACTCATTGTATGCACTAAATAAGCTACAAATTACTACAACACTCAACTTTCCTCACTTGTCTAGAGGAAAACAGTTTTTAGTACTTAATAAATAAGCACCTATCCAGGCATGTCTAAGGGTCAGCTCCCGGTGTTTTCATCTGTCTACCTGATGAATCTGGGCATCTTGGGGCAATGCAGCAATTGCCTCATGTACACAGACAACCCTCAGTTCCTACCACCCAACACTGCAACCTGTGCGAGATGCACTTATATAACCAAACTGGAAGCAAAGCTCTCTTCACCCAAGACTGGACTAGACAGTCAAGAGGAGAAGGTAAACACTTGCACAACACCACACTCATCACATAGTCCCTCAAAACCTACACCACCAAAACACACACATAGAAACACAAAACACACACCTACATTCACTGAGGCTCTCAATAAAAATCTGCCCAAGCAACAGGGACCTCCAAAGCAGAAACACAAGCAACCTCCACCGCCCCCAACACAACCCAAATGATACATAGCCCACAAACTCAGTGTGCCACTAAACCACAGCACATGAGGCATAACAACATACCCAACACTCTAGTCATAGGTGACTCTATAGTCAGGCACACTGATGTTCCACTCACCAGGCTAAACCAGGAGAAAGTTACCGACAGCTGCCTGTCGGGTGCCAGGATCCGCCACATAACGCACGCACTCAGGTCACTCCACAGCAAGTACAAATATGACTCTGTCATTGTCCATGTTGGTTTGAATGACCTGAGATGTACCTCCATGGACTACATGAAAAGAGACTTGGAAAAGCTATCCGATCTTATAGCCCAGGCAAGTATGACCCTAGCACTAAGTAGCATCCCGCCATCACCCAGAATGATACCACAGTACAAGGACAAAATGATTGACTTCAGCAATTGGCTAAGCTTCTGGTGTCATTCTAAGGGGATCCCAGTATCTGTCTGCCTGGGATGACATGATCGACAAACCACGATGCTTTGCCAGAAATGGCCTGTACCTGTTTCCCTTGGTATTCCAGATACTGGATAAGGCTCTTGCCACCCCTATAGTGCCTTTTGTAGGCAAGGTTCAAATGACAAATTCACCACCATAACAGGTACAAGCAAGCAAAATCTGAGGGTGATGCTACTCATTGCTAAAAGTCTAAACCTCAAAATGCACTCATTTGAGGCACTCCTTAAAATGGAGAACAGTGACATCTGTGCAGTAACAGAGACCTGGTTCAAGGCTCCAGAGAGCACCCCTGCATTACCAGGCTGTAATTCATACCACTCCTTTTGGCCACCTAACCTGGACCGAAATACTAAAGGCAGAGGCTTGTCCATATTCATTAAGGATATCCACACCTCCAGGCTAGTTGCTCAGCATAATGCATCCGAGATTATCCAAGTGCAGCTAACTCTAGGGCAAGATTGCAATCCAAATTGTAGCTTGCTACAGATCCCCCACCATGCCCCAGGATTCCCACTCCTCATTTCTTGATATACTAGAAAATATTAGGGTACAACCTAACACCCTAATAATGGGCGATTTCAACTACCCCACCATTAACTGGGAAAATTACTCATGTACCAACTCTTGTGCTCAATGTTTTCTGGAATTCATAAATTCCAACATCTTGGATCAAGTTATCCACACCCTCACCAGGGGCAGCGGTATCCCAGATTTGGTCATTACCAACATGGGCAACCAGTGTTCCACACCGGAGGTCAATTCTTCGTTGGTCAGATCCGACCACAAGCTTATCACCCTAGACATCTACATTCCACCCCCACCACCATTAAAAATTTCTCCACAGCCAACTTCACGCTTCTTAAGACAGAAGTGGTAAACTTCACAACACCCATGCTGATGGACAATAGAGGTATGACTGAATCCTGCACAAATGCACTTTATAAGCACTTACACGAGTACATGGATCGTGCAATCCCTAACAGAACCAAGATGCTATCCTCCAAAAAGAAGGAAGCCAATCTGGTGGTCCTCTGCCATAAACTCTACAACAGAAGAAAGAAACTGTTGCAAAAGAGAGTAAAATCCCATGATTGGAGGAACTCCCTGGTCAGCCTCAGTAAGAAGCTGAGATCCCTCATAAAATCCTCCAAAGCTAGTTATCTAGTTATGAAAACAAAATCGCCACTGATTCTAAAGACAACCATAAAGCATTCTATAACTATATCAAGAATCTCAGTGGCAACACCCAGATCTGCTCTGATTTACAGCGCAATGGCACTAAATATACAGAACCAACTGATATTGCCAACATCCTAGCAGATAGGTTCAGTGCTAACTTTACCCCCCCCCCCCCCATCCCCTAAAGGGCCCATCTCTGTACTGGAAGAATGCGAAGATGTTCTTAGTGTTTCACTATTGCAGTCATCACACTAGGGTTATCTGCCTGCAGGTAGCTCTCAGTCGGCCCGAATACCAGAGTCTTGAGATTTCTGCATCGGATGCTGTCACCTCTTCCATGACGTCAGGTCATCGGGTATAAAACATGCAGCCGACACCATTACATCAGCTTTTCTTGCCGTGCGGGAGCCCGAAACAGAAGCAGTTGGCAAGTGCCGGTCGGCCGCTACCTGAAATTTTCATTTTTCGAGTTTCAAGCCTGAAGTCTTCTAATGCTAAGTACCCCATTGGGGATCCTTTTTCCTTGCTCTAACCGATGTCAGAAAAAGTTAACAATTGTCTTGCCTGTGGAAAGCCAATACCTCAGAGATTTTCATTCTTACTGCGTCACCTGTTTAGGCCCAGACCATGACGTTTCTCGCTGTCGGTTTTGTGCCTTGTTTAACGCCCGAACTATTCGTCATTGGGCTATCTTTGTCGCTAAATTCTTTCGCTCTCATTCTCCGTATTCCGAAATGGCTTTGATAAGCCATCAGACTACCTTTCTTCTGAAAAAACGTAAGGATAAACACAGAGACAGAGTGCATAGGCCCAAAACTGCCAACGACGCTTCCGTTGTTAGTCACCAGTCCGCAGGTACTCGGTGAGGTGCCTTCGCAGTCCCTGATACCCGCTTCTACAGATTCGCAGGCCTCTACTGAGACCCATTCAGAGTCCGGTACGCCGCGAGATGCTTCTTCGACTATGGAACCTGCGGATGTCTCTACCTTGGATGGTTATGGAGACGCTGTGCATGCAAAGGCTTCCGAGAGTGTATTCAGACCTTCTGATATTCGTGTTAAACTGACTACTTCGTTTTTGACTAAAACTACTGAGTTTCTCAGGTCCAGAGTTCGCACTACACTTAGAAAACCAATGACCAAAGCTCCCATACCACAAAAACAAATGCTTAGAATGGCTGAAGACCTTATAACTTTAATTTGGGGAAGCCAGCCTTTCCCCTCTAAAAGACAAAGAATTGATTTTCCTTCTCATTCTACAGAACATGAATCCGAAGACTCTGATCCCTCTGATTACCAGGACATACCCTTAACTACCTATGAGGATTCAGATGCAGAGGATTCCATTCCCTCTGCCTCTCCTCCAGAGGACTTTTCTTTTGGTGAAACCTTGCATACCTTAAGAGAGCATTTCCGCTGGGAATGCCAGGACTACCTACAGTCCAAAAAGAGACTCCGAGAATTTTTAGACTTGCCTCAGCACAGGCCTCTAGCTATGCCTCTTGTCCTGGATATTGTAGATGATCATGGAATCCAGTCTTACCCCTGATACTTTACCACCAGCTCTTAGAAAGCCTGACAGGTACTACAGAGTACCTGACTCTCACAAATTTCTCTTTAAGAATCACACTGTAGTTCCAGAGACCATTTCCCAGGGACCTAAAGGTATTAAGACTACTACAGCCAAAAACCCTACCCCTTCGGACAGGGATTCTAGAGCTTTAGGCAGATGGGGTAAGAAGGTATATACCTCTGCAACTCTTGCCATCAGTGCTTTAAACTGCCAGTTTCACGTGTTGAAGTACCAGCAGCATAGTATGGAATTAATTAAACAAAAAAATGTTGTTGATTCCAGACTGTGCAGAAAATCAAGATTTGCAAGAGTTAATGCATTCTGCAAACCAAGTTAGTAAACATACTTTGCTGTGTGGTTTTGATGCCTTAGGAGCATCTTGCAGGGCTGCTGTCACTGGGTCTTTACTGAGAAGGCATGCTTTGCTGAAGGAACAAATCTTGCCAGACCATGTCAAAGCAAAATTACTAGATGCTCCATTAAACCAGGAACATTTGTTTGGTAAAAAAACAGAAGACGTTCTTAAAAAGATGGAGGAAAAAGCTAAATCTATGCAAACTGCTAAAGTTTTCTTACAGGTACAGCCACCTAGATTCAGTAGGCATTGGCCTTCTAAAAACTGGTCCTTTCCAGTCCCTCCCAGACCTTCTCAGTCCAAACCCAAGGGCAACAGACCATCAAGACTACAGTCTCAGGTTATGCAGAGATCTAAACAATGGAGTGCTCCCACCCCAAAAACAGGGAGTGGTAAGCCACTCCCTTATGGAAAAAGTTCACAATGACTTGTCTATCATCCTTCCCAGCCATGCCCAAGTACTTGTACCCCTAGGAGGAAAACTCGCCCTGCATGTAAAAAACTGGATGTACATTACCCAGGACTGATGGGTCCTAAACATTGTATCCCAGGGATACAGATTCTACTTCCACTCACTGCCAACCCCAAGTGGTTTGCCAGACCTTCCTCGGAATCGGTGGGCAGAGGCTCACAAAGCAAGTACTTTATTTCTCAGTATCAGGGCTATTCAACCTGTTCCAGTAGAGCAAAGGGGACAGGTTTCTACTCCAGACAGTTCCTGGTGCCCTGAAAAGAGGGCTGTTGGCGCCCTATCCTGGATCTGTCCATCCTCAACACCTTCCTGGTGGTCCCAAAATTCAGAATGCTTACACTACAACAGCTGCTTCCTATGTTAGCCAAGGACTCCGAGCTAGTCACCCTAAACTTAAAAGAAGCTTATCTGCACATCCCCATAAGGAAATCTTGCAGGAAATATCTATGATTCAGGGCAGGCTCTATGCACTCAGTTCTTTGCACTTCCCTTTAGCTTATCTACTGCACCCAGGGTATTCACAAAGTGCCTAGCTCCAGCCATCGCATACTGCAGGCAGAGAAATATTCAAATTTATCCATACTTGGATGATTGCCTGATTCAGGCGGACAGTCAGGAATTGATACTCTAGCACCTGGCATTTGTAAAGAGACTTCTAACTTCGCTGGGGTACACCATCAACGAAAAGAAATCACATCTGGCGCCCAGACAAAAGATTGTATTCCTGGGAGAAAGCTTGGACACAACTTCTCAGATGGCATTCCTCACTCCAGAAAAGCAGGTTTATTTGACAAACTACTTCAAACTAATGTCCACCAAAACCCAGCTATCGGCAAGAAAAATACTGCATGCCCTAGGGTTCATGGTCTCATGCATTCTACTAATTCCATATGCAAGACTGCATATGAGGAAAATTCAGTGTTACATAAAGAGTCTCTGGTGTCAACATTCTCAGGACCTGGAAACACTGATTCCTATCATTCTTTGTCTAGGGGCAGAGGCTTGCAACCACAGCAAGAGACTCCCTTTCACTCACCCCCCCCCCCCCCACCGCCCAAACCCTAACAACAGACGCATCAGACTATGCATGGGGAGGCTCACATGGCAGGCAAGTGCATTTAGGGCAAATGGAGCCCAGGGCAAATTTCACCTGCATATCAATCAAAAAGAAATGTTGGCTGTACAGAATGCTCTGACAGCCTTCAAATACCTTATCCTTCCAGGACAACTTTTGATAGACAACATCACAGTTAGGTGGTACATAAACAAACAGGGGGGAACTCATTCCTACCCACACTGCAGGTTAGCCATGGCCCTGTGGAACAAAGCCTCGCGTTACCAAGTGCACATGCAAACTCTGTTCCTGCCAGGCAAACAAAATTCACTGGCAGACGACTTAAGCAGAAATCTACTGGACGCACACAAGTGGAAACTGGAATGCAACTCATTCAAACTTCTAACTCACAGGTGGGAGACACCAGAAGTTGACCTCTTTGCCTCCCCCGTAAACCATCAATTGAGCAAATTTTGCACCAGAAATCCCCACAGCCAAGCATGGAAAGTGGATGCCCTATCCTTCCCATGGGAAAACCTCTCAATTTATGCCTTTCCCCCTCCTCTCAAAAGTACTACTCAAGATCAAACAGGACAGACCAAGGACAATGCTTATTGCACCAGCCTGGCCATGCCAGCACTGGTACCCACTCCTACAAAGTCTGACAGCAGTGCCACCCTGGCACTTACATCAGACCCGCTCCCTGCTGTCCCAGCAGGAGGGACAGATTTTGCATCCTCAGCTGCAAACCCTGAACCTGGCAGCCTGGCTTATTTCCTGAATACACCACCAGCAACCCTAAGCAAACAGGTGCTGGATGTCATCCTTGAGGCCAGAAGGCTTAGTACTAGGAAATCCTTTTCAGAAAAGTGTTAAAGATACTGTTCTTGGAGCCAGTCTCAAGGAAAAGACACAGCTGTGCCCGCCTTACCTCAAATCCTAGATTACCTAGTGGAGCTACTAAACAAAGGCCTATCTTTCTCATCAATTAAGATTCATGCCTCGACCATCTCAGTTCATTACAACAAACAGTTCCTGAGAGGAGCTAACAATTTAAGACCCCGAGGAGAGCTCCCACCCCTGCCTGGGACCTTAACTTTATACTAGAGAAGCTCACACTTCCTCCTTTTGAGCCTGCTGCTTCAGCTGAGTTAAAATTCCTCTCTTGGAAAACAGCCTTACTTCTAGCCATCACTTCAGCAAGAAGAGTGTCTGAGTTACAGGCACTGATGGCTGTGGAACCTTTCATTATTTTCCATGCTGATAAGGATTCCCTCAGGACTAACCCATCATTTATGCCCAAGGTGGTATCCAGTGTGACTTTAAACCAATCCATCCATTTACCAACCTTTTTTCCTAATCCTCAGAACAAAGGGGAAATGATCCTGCACTCCTTGGATGTGCACAGACAACTCAGGTTTTACCTTGACAGGACTAAGCCTTTCAAAAAATCAGACCAGCTGCTAGTCAGCTTTACTACAGGGGCAGAGGGCAAGGCCATTTCAAAGCAAACCATTTCCAAATGGGTAGCACACTGCATCCATTTATGCTACAAACACCATGGAAAACCTACCCCACAGGGGATCAGAACTCACTCCACTAAGGCTACCTCAACCTCTACAGCATTTCTCAGGGGAGTCCCTACCAGGGCCATCCTGGAAGCTGCAACCTGGAGTTCTGTACACATCTTCACCAAGCATTACCACTTACCTCTCTTTTCTAAATCCAGAGCTGGATTTGCCACATCAGTCTTACAAGGCCTGCTAGCCAGCCCTAACACTTCTTGTCTGCCTCTGCTCTTCCTCAGCTTTGGGAATCAGCCCAAGTGTGATGACTGCAACAGTGAAACACGAAGAACATAGTACAGTTGTGTACACTTACCATAAATGTAGATGTTCGAGTGTATTCACTGTTGCAGTCCTGGTTACCCTCCATCCAGCCCCCTGACTTCTCTATGATTTCTATTCTTTTTTGGCCATATTTTATGGCTAGGGTATTTACTTTTTACTGGAGGTGTTCCACACCATGTAATTGCTTCCTATTTTGGGGGCTCCTGACATCTGGGGCAAGACAAACTAATGTAATGGCGTCGGCTGCATGTTTTATACCCCTGACGACCTGACGTCATGGAAGAGGCAACAGCATCCGATGCAGAAATCCAAAGACTCTGGTATTCGGGCTGACTGAAAGCTACCTGCAGGCAGATAATCCTAGTGTGATGACTGCAACAGTGAATACACTCGAACATCTACATTTATGGTAAGTGTACACAACTGTACTTTCCTGTAATCAAGGCTGCACAGGTAAAAAAAAAAAAAAAAAAACACTCTCCAAAGCCAAGAACACAGTATTCATGGGACCTGACAACATCCCAGGCTGTGTTCTACACGAACTACAGAACGAACTGGCACCCCACCTAAGTACTATGTTCAATCCTAGCCTGACCTCAGGCTTTATGCCTACTGAATGGTGCACAGTGATGGTTATCCCACTCCACAAAGGGGGAGCCAGCACGGACCCCGGGAACTACCAACCCATTAGCCTGACAAGTCCAGTCTGCAAGGCTATGGAGCATATCATCATGGAACTTATAAACAATTACATTGGTAATCTCCAAACTCTGGACCCCACCCAGTTCTGGTTTGTAAAAGGCAGATCATGTCTCCTAAACCTAATAGACTTCTTTGAAGCGGTCACCAAAGCCGTAGATGAGGGTAAGGTGGTTCACACAGCTTATCTAGATCTCGCCAAGGCTTTCAACACCATCCCCCACCCTGGAATTGTAGATAAACTCACTAAACTAGGTATAAATCCCTATGTCACAAGATGGGTTGCCAACTGGCTCACTGACAGAACCCACACTGTGAAAGTAGCAGACTCCAAATCCAACTTCAGACTAGTGACAAGTGGAGTACCACAAGGTTCAGTCCTGGGTCCTCTCCTGTTTGGTATCTACTTCTCTGAAGTACAGGCTAAGACGGAAGGTCTTTCGCTAATGAAGTTCACAGATGACTGCAAACAAGGAGCCATAATCAAAACTCCTAATGATGTGGACATCCTACAAAAGGGCCTCCATGAGACAGATGCCTGGTGTCAAAGCCATGGCCTCATGCTCAATGCCAAAAAGTCCATTGTCATC